>NC_141542.1:81605000-81791666 GCF_021556685.1 Rattus norvegicus | reverse complement strand
CAAGAGGTAAAATCATCAGCAAACAAGTATACTTGACACTCTGCATTCAACAAAACAGACCTGCTACCATGCATGCTCAGAGACATGTCCTGTCATGACACCTCTATTAAAAGCTTAATCTCCTCATGTAACAGCAGTGCAGTGGATTCTCAGAGTCAGATCTGCCTCAGTGTCCTTTACACTCATCCAGATCTTCCCCATCGTGTTTCAAACTTCTATACTAAAAGGATCCGCATCATCATGGAGTTTATACTCAGTGGCAGTCAAATATGTATTCTCTTCCTCTCTCTCAATACCTTATTTCTTAAATAAGCAGCACTTTTATTATCATGATTACATTTTATCACATCTTGATAGTAGCTTACATTGACAATTATGAGAAATTTGTTGAGGAATGTAAATGTTTCAAGTTATAAAATAAATGTTATTTTTAAGTTTAAAGTAAAGAGTAGCAAAGAATTAGACAAGCATTTCAGAAGCAATTCAGTTTTAGAGAGTTAAAAGTTTAAGATTCAAACTCTGAATAAAAGTATAAAATTAAGTACTCTATAATAAAGGTGTTTTGGTTATTATAATGAGCTGTCATAATTAACTACTTATTTTATTTTATTTTAAAAATGGTATTTTGGGTTATAATTTAAATTAGCTTCTAATTGCATCTAATAATACACAGCCCATTTTTAAAAAGAAGCAATCCATCTATACTGCTATGTTAAATATTAGAAATGGTTTGCTGCATCTTTCCTTTTACATGGTATTTTTGTTTTTGGAGTCTAAGTTCACAAAGTAAAGCATCAAATAAGACATCTAAAATTACAATGGAATTCATCGCTTACTAGAGAAGAAATCTTAAAATAAATGTAACGAACATGAGTAGAAAATTTCCCCCAATCTAAGTTCAAAAAACTACACTGTCTTAAAGAAACTGTTGTTGCAGAATAGCACAGGCAAAGAGGCTTTGTGATGTTACATGAAGAAAAGACAAAAGAATAGAGCAGAACGTCCATGTTATAAATGCAAAGAATTGCCACCTTGGAAGTTGCACATTAAGGGAATAGCAATCAGAAGAGTGCCTTTTAAAGACTATACTTTAAACTGGGCATGGCAGTGCAAAGGGTCAAAATAAGAAATAAAAAGAATCAACCAAAAAAGGTGTGGGGAGGAATACTGGGCGAGACAAGAAAGGGTGGAGCAAAACCCACTCTAAATCCCTCAGCCTTATGGGACAGAGGAAGCCAGAGGACAGGCTGTAATGAGATTCTAGGGCCCAGCTTTTCAGCCTGTTTGGAGTCCAGTTGGTGACTACCTCCTACCTTTTTGGTCAGCAGGGTGAGGGGGCACATGTGGGTACTTGGAGGGCTTCTTGATATGGAAGTTCACGTTGTCCAGCTCCACGTTCAGGCTGATAGAAGCGGCTGAGTCACTGTCCACTGTGGACTGGAAACTGCTGACTGAGGTGCGCTTGCTAGGACTGGCAGAATCTTTTAGTGTTGGGAAAGGGAAAGAAATACAGGGAGAGGGGAGTAAAAATGGGTTTTATCAGGGCATTGGAGGAAAGGAAAAAAATTTTTTAATATACAAGCCCAATGTGCAATACCAAAATGGATACAGTATTTTCATGTATTTCTGGGTAGACTTAATAAATTTAAGCAGATTAAATTTAAAATGAATTTTAAATGAGGCAATATATTGGAGGTTCTGCAGAGAGAAAGTCTGATACCACAGTGAGAATACAGGAAAGCTGCCTGCTGAGATATTAGCTGGAGTTATTTTTAAGCTGCTGCAAACTAAAGACCAATGCAACATCCAGAAATGAATGTCAGCTGACTAACAGACTGGTTTCTTAAGAAAATACTGTATCTAAGACAAAGATCACTATCGGATGTTTCCATCGAGTGAGAACCTTAAATCATAAACAAGACAAGCATTTTATCCTACCAACATAGCAATGAGCCATAAAAACTAAAACATTAGAAAATCAAACTTACTAGCCAAATTATCGTCACCTTCTTCAGCAATCTGTTCTGTGTCACTGTCATCAAATTTTATGTCTTTAAACCAGGATGGCTCAGAGTGTCCTTCCACAGAGTTCACCGAGTCACTGTCTGGAGAAGGTGTCTCAGAAAATTCAGTACTCTGAAAGGACCAAAGCACAGCAAGCAACTGACTGTCAGTGCTAACAGCAGTGCACGGTAAAGAAAGCATGGCCTAGAATTCTATAATTTAACAACTCAATAAACTCACAGAGAAACAACCAATTAACAAGAGGTACAGAGCAGTAGCATATTGATAACCACTCTTAAAGTTATAGTTTTCAGTAACAAATGAACATCTCTCTGATACGTATTGATCATGGCTTCACATCATCCTTTAGTTCAAGTGAAGACAGCATGAAATGTAGTCTAACCCTGCAACTCCAGAACCCTCCAAACACAACCCAATTTTAACAAATTATACCACAGCACTAGGAGGTTATTTGTCATTTCTAACTCTAGTTTCAGTTCATAAATCTTAGTCCACAAGTCTTTAGAGTTTCGTCATAAAGGGGTGTGTGTGTGTGTGTGTGTGTGTGTGTGTGTGTGTGTGTGTGTGTATACATTCATATGTATTATTTTACACAAACCAAAAATTAAAGAATTATATTTTAAAAATTTATCTACAAATAATTTTCATTATCATAAAGAAAGAAAGAAAGAAATTTAAGCTTTTGACCACTAGTGTACAATTTGTATATCAAGAGTCAAAACCTAACTCAATAACTAATGTTAAATTTTCCAATCATTTTATTATATATATTTCACTCCCTCTTAGTTCTAAAAGTATGGAGAGTAAAAACTGAACAGCATTAAAATTAAATGACAAATAACTAAGTACCAGAAAGCCAAGTTTAGCAAAGCCACACCAAACTAACTGCCAGATCCTAACAGCAGGAAAGTCAGCAGTGGAGTGCGTCCGAGCACTGACTCTCACGGCATTAAAGACAGGTCTCTAGGTGACTGGACTACTCTTAATCCTCCTGATGAAAACACAACTGCAAAGTAAGCTACTACCATTCTCATCGGCAGTGTCTCACTACAAGTTTACCTGCAGTGGTCTATACAATGCATACTCGTCCCTGAAAAGCTGGTCATGATGACTGACACAATCCAACCAACGTCCATCGACCATTGCTTGTCCAATTGCTATAGCTTGTGCCCTAAATCAAGACCAAGAAAATTGAAATTTTAAAAGGTTATGCAGAGTAACTGTGTAGGCAAATGATAAAACACATCTTCATTTTTTTTTTATCATTTCTAATCAAAAAGGAACTGCCAAATGGTCTTCAGATAAGTAAGGGATTAAAACAGAAAATTTGAAATAAATTAAACTCTTCTAAGTACCAAAGCAGAGAACCTACTGGTAAGGTAGCCCTTTAAGTAGCCCTGGTTTTTAAACAAGCTAATTTCAGTAAGCACGCACTGAGTACACAATGCATTCACACCCATCCTTAGCCAAGTAAGCAAGACTGAGAATGGCATGGTTCCTACATCAAACAGCTTATAGTCTCAAAAAAGACAACACAAATATAGATATAAAATACATGAATGAAACATTCATTATAGTTTGTGGTATTTCGAATTAATAAAATACCTAGCCAATGTTATTTTGTTCAATACCCCTGGCTTATCTGAACACCAAACCATTCCCCTACATTAGAACTAAGGGGTCCAAGCTTCAAAGAAACTGAATAATTTATCTAGACACAACTAAAAAAGATACAGTCAAATTAGAACCCAGAGTTCCCCTGTTCACAGCTACTTGTTCCTTCACCTACTTAAAAGATATGTTCCTTCTCATGAGGGGAGGCTCATCCAAGCAGATATCAAACATGAAGAGATAGCTTAACTTGGAAGGTATAGTATATGAATGAGGATGTTCCCACACTCAGACATCTGAATGTGTGATTCTCAGTCAGTGGTGGAGTCTGGAGATTTAAGAGATGAAGCTTTGCTGAAGGAAGAGTGTTAATAGAGGCCAACTTTCAGAATAAAAACTCTTGCCCTTCAAGATGTGAGCTCTAAGCATCCAGCTCTGTCACCATATCTGCTGCCTGTTGGCAGGCTATTACCATTGTCCCATTTAGAGGGTTTTTGGAGGGTTTTTGGTTGGTTGGTTGGTTGGTTGGTCAACTTGACACAAGCTAGAGTCATGTGAGAAACGAGAACTTTAATTGGAAAATTCCCCCACTCCAGCGGACAGTGGGCAAGCCTCTGGAGCAGTTGCTTGACTACAAATCGATGTGGAAGGGCCCAGCACACTACAGGTGGTAACAGGTGTGTAAGAAAGCCAGTTGAGAAAACCTTAGGGAGCAAGCCTGTAAGCAACATTCCTCTAAGGCTTCTGCTTCTGTTCCTGCCTCCAGACTTGCTTGAATTCCTGCACAGACTTTCCTCAGTGATAGAGTGTGGCCTGAGAGTTGTAAGCCGAAAAAAACCCTTTCCTCCCCTAGCTGCTTTTGATCAAGGTAATGTGTTTTGTTTAATTTTGGTTTATTTCCATGTTTTGAGATTATTATATAATTGCATCATTTCTCCCTTCCCTTTCCACCTTTCAAGCCCTCCCGTATGCCCCTCCTCATTCTCTTTCAAAATATTTCTAATTAATTGTTGTTATACATATATATGGTGTTTTATCATAGCAATGGAAATCCTAAGTAAGATACCCTTCATTATGTACTCCCTGTAACCTATGCCAAAATAAAGCCTTTCTTCTGTAAGTTTCCCTGGGCACTTCATCACATCATAGCAATTGTTGGCAGCTATAGTCCTTAAAACCCTCCGTTATTAATGTTAATATTAGAGCTAAGTAAGATGAAATGAAAAATGCTAAAATAAAAATATGATGACTGGGTTCATTAAGAGGTCAGGACAATGGAGAGAGCCAGCTGCAGAAGGCTAATACAAATCTGACGGTCAGGTTGCCTAATGATATGACAAACTTGTGACCTTTCTGAGAAACCAACATCCTGTTGACATCAGCCGATTATCTGACCACAAGAGCACAGTGTCCTTGGCTTTGTGTAAATATTTCCCGCGTCCCCCCTCCCTCTGTTACCCCTGCTATAGTATAAATTCAGCCTTGGGAAAAAATAAAATTTGTCACCTTGATCAGACTCCTGTCTTGGCGCCCTTCTTTGCATCTCTTGCCCCCCACTCTCTCCTAGGTGGTCCCCAACCTCCACTGACTACCCTGTGGGTCAGGGCAAGCAATAGAAAAGAAGCTAACACGGAAAACAAACCAATCCTGCCTGTGATTTGTTTTATACACGTGTGATCTGTGAGACAGATTAGCTCCCTTCAGATGTGGATTACGGATGCAATCTCAATACAGGTTTGAAGTTTAGATAGAGAATAGTGACAAGAAAACCCTTTGACTTTAGATTCTAGCTACTCTCTTCCACCCAGCTTTTCTAAGGATCCACTTGAAGAATTGCTACATGTTATGTGTGCCTGTGTGCACATGGGTGCTCACATGTGGAGGAGCAGATGGAAGACAGAGAACAACATGGAGGGTCTTCCTCGATTGATCTCCACTTTACAGGGTCTCTCACTGGATCTGGAGTTTAATCAGTTAGACACTTAGGACAAGCTCACCAGCAGGCTGAACCTCTGGCCTCTGCCTCTCCAGGAATGTGCTGCTACACCCAGTTTTTTCCATGGATGTTTTACCTCCGTGTATAGCATATGGGTTCTGGAAATCCAGGCTTGGGAATAAGTGTCTTTACTCACAGATTCATCTCGCTAGCCACCAGTCCTTGTTTTTAATGTGGTAGGTAGGCTCTGACAACAATCTGGTTCCTTACACTCTCAACAAATGAAGTTAAAGAGCTAGTTCCCCCAAACCATCAAATCCCTAAAACCAGCATTCTAACACACAAAAAGATGTTACCTTTACATCTTCAAATGTATGTCCTAAGCATTAATAAATATTAACTAATAAATATTTTTAAAATGTTTTAAAATCAAAATACCTTGTAGCAATGTGTCCATTTCTGATTAGCCAGTTGACTAATTCCTTTCCTACAATGCAGTTGGGATGTGTTCTCAACCAGTAACGGTGATCCTGAAATTCCATCCCACTGGTATGATGGCAGATTTTCTTCCACAGATCCTTTAACTGAGCACTGTCCTGCAATCACATCAAAAGCAACTAGGTAACCCCAAGAGAGATGCTGGGTTCTGTTCAGACGCTGTCCTATTGTTCTAAGATCTTAAAAGATCTCAGTTTGGAGTTCTTCACAGTAGCTAACCATGGTAAGTTAAATAAAAATGGCACACATATGGAAACAATTGAATTTGACTCATTAATTCATAACTTTTTTCTCTTCAAAACAAAATATCCCAAAATATTCCAGTCGATGGCACATATTATTGGCCTCTTAGTTATGTGCAATATAAAATTCTTTGGAGACAAGTCAAGGAAGATAAAGATAATAACCGTTACACGAACCTAAGATAATTATAGCAGTCCACACTACAGATTCTAGGCACCCTCCCCTATTCTCACCTGCTCAGTAAATGTTTCTGAAGTCTTTGTTGAATAATGTCCTAATCCAAGAAAACTTTCAACAATGTTCCTCAGTTATAAATCCAAACCTAAACTTGTAAGAGTAGATGTTGGGACACAGTCCAAAAATGGAGCTGTGTGAGAATTCTGAGCGTTTGTGAGAAAACTCCAAGAAAACAAGAATGAGTCTTGTGACAGCAATTTCTTCAGGAATTGTTTTTGGAATGCGTTTTCATGCTTCTCCCAGGTGTAGCGGATAGATATTAAAACAGGCTATGGTTATTTATATGCCTCTATGAAAAAATAAGATTTTGCTACATGTGGCTTGTCCTCCACATGCAGCTTGTTCTTGTGACTGTACACGTCACTCATGACTCCTCTGAACCCTCAGAGTATAAACTGTCTAATGTTTGAATAACGTTGGCTATTGCATAAGACTTTAGTCTGCATCATCCATCAGCTCCATTTTCCCAGGTCCCACACCAGCTAGAGTGGTGAAGAAGTGGCACCTAGTTCAGGGACCTGAAGTAGGTCTGAGATAAGACAGTAGGTACCCTCGCAGGAGTTGAGAATAATGGGGCAGAAACCAGAAAGGGTTGTCTCATATCAAGCTTGTGCATCCTTTTTTAAAGTAGGGACACAAATATTAAAATCACAACTATTTGACCACTTGCAAGTTATGACTATAATCTCTGTTTTCAGAAGAAACTCTAGAAGAAGAAATACAGAGTCCAAAAGAACACTAATAGCATATAAACAAGGGGAAAGATCCCTGTACAATTTTGGGTAACTTGGACTTTAATTCAGACTGTTATAAAAATTATTAAGATAAGAAGGATATGAATCAGAAGTAAGAAATGACTAATTCCTTGAATGAATATAAACTGAAGGACCAAACCTTAAAACTGGTAAGAGAAGCAAAAAAAGGTAAAAGAAGCAAACTGAAAGTAAAACCAGAGCCAGCAATAACTATGCTGGAGACAAGCCTCCTCAGGAGGCATAGCCTCCATTGCCTGAAAATGATCCTGAAGCATGAGGTGAGAAATTTGGTAAACAATCTAATCTTATTTTTCCTCTCCATTGCCTGGTGAAGATTTAGGAAAGCCTATAAAAATGCAACTTTACAACCTAAGCAAGCTAGGACATGGCACAGCAGTGAAAAGGAATCAGTCTCAATTCTTCCCCAGCCTCATGGACTACACTTGATATTTCCAGTGTAATTCAACAAAATCAAAATGCCTATAAGCACTAATCAATCAATCTATTTAAAACTCTAGAAGATGACATTGGACAGCCCTTGCATTTTATCTTGAGAGGCATGAAAAGACTACAGCTATTTGAATCCAGACTAAAAGCATTTGTGGATCATGGGATCCTTCACTTCCTTTAAACTTACTTATTTTCCCCACGAAATTGTCTCCGACAGGTATTATAACACAAGAGGTTAAACCTTTGGAATGGGTTAATTTATACCTTAGGGGCCATAAAATACTAACTGCTTATCTTATTCTTACTCAATTAATAAATCAAGGTGAACCCAATGTCAACAAGTATATGGATTTGATCCTTAATATATTATATTACCCTTAACTAACAATAAATTTTTAAGAGCATTACAGAACTCTATGGATTTGTCAAATTTCATTTGCAGATTATTAGGGAACGATAAGAAGTTATTATCCAGCTGGTAAACTATAATTTTTCTCACACAGACTGAACTTGTGGTTACAAAATCTGTCCGCTCTTCTCCCATTCGACTGACAGAACTTTATTTTATTGATGGCTCATCTAAGGTCTTCTTTTTCTTCAGTCCAACAGGTAGAATTGACTGTTCTGATTCATCTATTACAGTTAATTCATAAACCCTTAACTATTGTTTCAGATTCTGCTAATGTTGTAGGATTATTTCCAGCAGTAGAAACTGTTTTAATTTCGTCCTCACATTCTGTTATGATCTCATTACTACAGGAACTACAAAATCCAGGTCAACCATCTACACTTGTGTCTTTTTTTTTTCTCCATCTTTATTAAATTGGGTATTTCTTATTTATATTACAATTGTTATTCCCTTTCCCGGTTTCCAGGTCAACATCCCCCTAACCCCCCCTCCCCAGCCTCCCCCCATTACCACCCTCCCCCAACAATCCCGTTCACTGGGGGTTCAGTCTTGGCAGGACGAAGGGCTTTCCCTTCCACTGGTCTACATTTGTTTCTTACTCACATTCATGCACATTCTAACCTCCCTGATCTCACTGCAGAAGAAATAGGTAAGCTAATTGGGCAGGGATATACATCTGTCATTGCAGATGGATCCACTGAAATATTGTGGATTCCTCTTCAGCTCCCGTAGCCCCAGACTATTAAGGACAACAGCTGAAGGCAAAAAGACAGTGGGAGTCGGGCTGGAGAGATGGCTCAGTGGTTAAGAGCACCCGACTGCTCTTCCAGAGGTCATGAGTTCAATTCCCAGCAACCACATGGTGGCTCACAACCATCTGTAAAGAGATCTGATGTCCTCTTCTGGTGTATCTGAAGACAGCTACAGTGTACTTATATATAATAATGAATAATAAAAAAAAAAAAAGAGAGACAGTGGGAGTCACCAGAAAGATAGCAAACCTCCTCCAGCTAAAGAGTGAAAGGATACTGACCACATCATCAGAAGTCAAGTAGGCCCAGGTTAAGGGCCTGGCATCAAAGGAGAAGTTATTTCACACAGAGCCCTATGGTCACCTGAGAATCTTTCTGGCGATGCTAACTGCTTTGACCTGTGTGTCTGCAGTGAGTGCCTCTGAAAATGTTATGTTCCTCAACCTCCTTATTTCAACTAATAGGTCAGGGATCCAGTTTGGGCTATCTTTACTGAGGACTCTGTGTTCACGCTTGGACCTTGGCACTATAGTAGACTCCTTCAAACATCTGAAGATGGGATTGTATTTAATTTTTCTTTGGTATTTAAATCACTTCCCATTTGCACAGGACATCATAATTTCTGTGCTCCTATTAAAGGGTAAATAATATGCGCTTACATTCTATAAGAGATCAGAACTACTACTCATATGGATCTCTTTACAAGCTATTCTCTAGATTTTTCTGATCAATATAATAATATAAGCAATCGTGATGAACACAGTTTTGGACCCCTGTTCTTGGTGGCTCAGTACTACACAATGAAGCTTAATGACAACTAGGTTTATCTATAACATCTCAAACCAAAACCACTCTGGATATCCTGCTGTTGGAAATGTTTAAAAAGCTGAGATATCATACCATGGTCAATTATTGGATAAATTCTACCAGGTCCTACTAATTCTCGAGCAGTAAACAAAAAAACTGAATGTACTGCCTCCCAGTGGGTAGACCCAAATAACTTTCCATTCTAAGTGACCACAAATTCCAACTTAAACTCTGTCTCAACTAAGAAATTCTACTTCTGTCCATGGAAAATGTTTTGTACCTTTTGTCATATCTTGAAATAAAATTCACATCCTGTCTAATGAAACCAATTTTAGCCTTTGGAATTTCCTGACTCCCTCATTGTTATCAACGTTTTTAGTTTATTTCTTTATGACATAGCTGTGGTATACATTTTACACATTTTTATCATTAAAATATTACTTGAAAGCCAGGCATGCCTTTTAATCACAGCACTTGGGAGGCAGAGGCAGGCAGTTCTCTGTGAGTTCAAGGCCAGCCTGGTCACACAGGGAGAACCAGGGACACATAGTGAAAAACTATGTCTCAAAATAAATAAATAAATAAATAAATAAATAAATAAATTTTTTAAAATCAAATATTAATTCTTTCACTAGAAGATCAGATCCCACTGATCTTCTGCCTTTTGAATTATAACCTTTAGAACAAAAGGCTTCTTTTTCATTTCTTTGAGTTGGTTTTAGAATTAGGCAAATGTTTTCATATGTAAACTGAGGAAAGAGCCAATTATTATGTCATCTAAACACAGTTGGAATTAAGTTTCAAAGTTCAAATACAACAACAATTTAACCTCAAGTTCAATTCTTGTGTTAAATAAATTCTGATTTTGACAAATGAAAGGAAGAAAAAATAGTAACAGAGTGTGGAAAAAATGCTAGCAAATAAAAGATTAGCTAGCTAATGATTTCCTTGTTTAATTGATATATTTTTGTTTTAGGACAACATCCCACTTAGCTCAAGTTGGTCTCAAACATAAGATTCTCCTGCCTCAGCCTTCCCAGTTTATCTTACAGGCATGCATACCAAGCCCAGCTGACTCTCTTATGTATGTGTGTCTTTAAGAGAATAGAAAGTCAGCATTTTTTACGTTCAAAACTAGCAACAAGTTAGATGCTGGACTGGTACCAGAAGAATTTTGCGTTCATCCTCAGTAGTCTCTGTCCTGATGTAGTTTCGGTTAGCCTGGGGACTCACAGATGTCTCATATGAAGGAACCATAGGAGAACCAGACCGATCCAGTGACAGATTAGTAATGCTGGCTGATCTAGAAATAAAACAAAAAGTAAAATCACAACTTTAAGTTCATCTGAGATCAAAGGGAAGACTCATTTCTATGTGTAGCTGCCAGTGCTAAAGGAACTATAAATGGCTATGCTGACTATCACTGAAGAAAAGTAGGGAAGGACATCAGAAACTATTAATTGACTTTAAAAACTTGAACTGGGGCTGGAGAGATGGCTCAATGGTTAAGAGCACTGACTGCTCTTACAGAGTCCTAAGTTCAAATCCTGGCAATCACATGGTGGCTCACAACCATCTGCAATGAGATTTGGTGTGTCTGAAGACACCTACAGTGTCATAATAAGTAAATATTTTTTTTAAAAAATTGAACAGTTTAAATATTATGAGAAAAACATTTATATGGTTTGCATATTAGTAGTATTTCAAAGGAAACACACACAAACTCTGCTTGTAAGAAAATACTGGAAAGTCATTTTTTGAGAAAAATAAAAAATAACAACTGTATACAAAAAATAATCTTGCATATCTGGGTTAGAATAAATATGGTCTGAATGCCAAACCAGCCTGCTGCTGTTTTCAAATAGCCCAGAACTAAAAAGAATCAGTTTTGTAGACGAACATCCTGCAATTAATCTAATAGGAACTCTGATCATGAACCCCAACTAAGCAGAATGTTATGACTCAAGAAAGAATTCTTTTTCTTCTCATTAGTAGGGCTATACTGTGTTCAAATATTACAATAAATTTATTTCATCAGTAAAAAAAGTCATAGAAAATCTGTTTCCTCGCATTATATAAGTATTCACATGTATCCTTAATTTTGCCTCTATGCAAAGCTATCATATGATTTATATCACAACATATATCATATATCAATATCAAGCTTTATTCATTTTTAATATAATTGGAGATTTGGTTAAAAACAACAAAAAGAACAAAAATGAAATCAAACTTCCGCTTCAACATAAAAGATGAACAGAAACTTCACTAGACACCATGCAGTAGTTTGAATATGCTTGGCCCGGGGAGTGATTCTCTTAGGAGGTGTGGCCTTGTTGGAGGGTGGGCTTTGAGAGAGCTTCCTCCTAGCTGTCTGAGGAGCCAGTCTTCTTCTATTTGCCTACAGAATGTGATGTAGAGCTCTCAGCTCCTTCTCCAGAGCCATGCCTGCCTGGATGCCGCCCTGCTTCTCCTCACCTTGATAATGGACTGCACCTCTGAACCTGTAAGCTAGACCCAAATAAATGTTGTCCTTTATAAATGTCGCCTTGGTCATAGTGTCTCTTCACAGCACTAAAACACTAAGACACACTACATAACTCGTTTCTGGGACAATCCTTACACTTTTTCACTTAATCCTCACACATTCTGTAGAGTAAGTATTACCAGCTCCATTTTACACATTGGGGTTAAAAAAAAAACCAAGAATCAGGAGCCAGTAGGGTAGCTCAGTGGGTAAAAGTAAAACTGAAAGACCCCAGCTTAGCAGCAGTAACGCCATTTTACAAGGCTGTACTTAAGATGACTGGTTCAGGGAAAGGTTAGAACACTGAGTACACAGCGGCTGCCAAACAAGATATGTTTGGTTGAAGGCTTGGCAACAGGACGACTTCGGTTGAGCACCTGACAATGAAAAAAAACCCCAGGAGAGGTCCCACACCCTGGTGGGGGGCCGAGTCAGCCGTTATGTTCCAAGAAGGTAGCTAAGAAACTTGCCCCCGGGCTGAACCCTTGGGGGGCTGAGTCAGTCGTTATGTTTCAGGAAGGTAGCTAGGAAACTTGCCCCCGGGCTAAACCCTTGCCATATTAGAATCCACCAATTATATCCCTGTAACCATGCATCTGCTTCTGTATGCTTGCTTCTGCTCCCCAAAATCCTATAAAAGCCCATCCTTGGTTCCGTGGGGCGCGCCAGTCCCCTGAGTGACTGAAGCGCCCGCAGGTGCCTGTGCCTGTGTATCCCGACTATAAACCAAATCCTCTTGCTGATTGCATCCTGTGGTGTCTCGGTCTGGTCTTTAAAGTTAGAGGGTCTCCATCCCGAGGGAAAGTTCTCCCTGAGAGCTTTTCAAAACCTGATGACCTGCATTCAAACCTTGGAACCCACATGCTACCATGTTATTCTCTCATCTTCATGTGTGCTGTATCATGTGTAGCATGTGCATATACACATACAAGTAATAATAATAAATGTGTAAATCTTAAACTTTTAGTTTTTTGTTTTGTTTTAGTTTTCGAGACAGGGTTTCTCCATTTGCTCTGTCTGTCCTAGAACTTGCTCTGTAGTTCAGGCTGACCTCAAACTCAGAGATCTGCCTGCCTCTGCCTCCCAAGGGCTGAGATTAAAAGCATGTGCCATCACCACATTGGGTAAATGTAAAATAAGTTTTAAATCAAGAATCAGAGATAAAGTTGAGCATGGTGGTACATGCCTTTAATTCCTGCCCTTGGGAGGCAGTAGATCTCTGTGAGTTCGAGGCCAACAGAGCAAGTAGTAGTCAGTCAAGGCTAAACAAAGAAACCCTCTCTTGGAAAAACTTAATAATAATAATCATGGATAAAGAAATTCATCTAAAGTCAGTCCTCTAATAGTAAGAGGTCCCATTCGAAATCATAAGTCTCAGATGAAAATTCACTCTCTGTGCATTGTAAAGACAAAATCACTTTAAAATAAGAAATCACTCACAAGTTTAACATAGCTAATAATCACCACTCACTTCTTGACATTTTCTTTCAGTGAAAACCTGTCACTGTACCTTATTCAACTAATTTAAACCTACTCCACAACGAGTATATTTATTCATGCTGCCTAATTCTGTAACATTAATTCCTGAATGCACTCTAATATAGTAGCATCAAGAATAAAAGAAAATTAGTTAACTTTGCTGTCAAAAGTTCTAGTAAATATGCTATGGCAAGGATGCTAACTGAACTTTATTAAGATAGCATTTACTGACTCAATTCTATATCCTGAAGGCCTCCAGCAATCTTCGCATCAACTCAATCACAGGGAGGCATACAAACCAGCAAACCGGAACCTGTGCACATGCTGATGAGAACACTGTGGTGTATCTGACCTTTTAAAACCTGCCTCAGCTCTACCTCCCTCTGGTGCATTTCCCTCCTCTTTACAGCAAAACTCCCATCCCCAATTCTTCTGTTAGATGAACAACCCACCAAGACTGTCTATTATGGTCATCAGTGCGATTTGAAAATCAATGTTTGTTTGAGGAAGTGGCTTATTCCTACTGCAGTGTCACAGACATCGCTTTTAACAACGATTTATTTACTTATATATGTATGTATGTATGTATGTATGTATATATGTAAGTACACCGTAGCCGTCTTCAGACACACCAGTCATTGTTTGTCATTAATTCATCTTACTTAATTATTAACTCTTCCCTCACTGAACACCTTTTTCCATTTGGCAGCTAACACAAAACCCTCCTAGACATGCCTCACCTCTCTAGCCTCTCCAGCTCAGTCTCCTCTTCCTGCTTCTCTGTACTTTCCCAATCTCAAGGCTTGGTTCTATTTCCCCTCCAATCATAGTCTCTTTCCTGTTGAGCTGAACCATAGCTTTACACCATTCACTGCTCTAAACATGTCTTATCCGACATCTCCCATGGATGTTATCTCAAAGTCAACATGTCTAAAATCAAACTGTCACATGTCTAAAATCAAACTGTCACATGTCTAAAATCAAACTTTCACGTCTCCAGCTTCCGCCCTCATTTCAATAAACGGCAGTGCCATACTTAAGCTGCTGGGGTCAAAAAGCCTTAAGACATCTTTGGTGTCCTTTCTTGTTTAGCCTACATTCCACTGATTAGCAAATCCTATTATGTGTACATGCATCTAGAATGTGTCCTCTTCTCATGTGTTCGTGTCCCTCCCTCACTTCAATGATGATCTAAGTATATTCTCCAGCCTGGACTGCTGGCTGCTCTACCTGCTTCTACTCTCTATGTCCTTTAATGCACTCACTGGAGAGAGCAGACTTCCTTACAAACAAAATAAATAAATAAGCATTTCATCCTCCAAATACCCCTACTTAATTCTCCAAGAGAAAGACTTTATAGACTAGAATGTCATATAATAATCACACAAGGACTTAGAGAAAAACACCACCATTTTTTTAACTTCAGGGCAATAGTCAGAAAAAAGCTAAAACTGATGAAACACTGCAACCTCAAACAACATGTCCCTTATAAATGACATAATCTTAGCAAAAAGATAAATCAATGTGACCAATGAGATAAATGAAACCAAAAGGACACAAAATGTAAAATATAAGACTAAAAACACCTTGACAATATCACAGAACACCTAGATTGCCTTGGATATGTTAGCTGTCCAGATAGAACACCAAAGGCACAATCCATTTAAAGTTAAGTCCTTATGCTCTGCAAACAACAATGTCAAAAAATTAAAAGACAAACAACTATACAAAATATAAAGATGCAATATGTACAAGAAGTTTCACAGACCTAAAGAGCAGAGGCAGCTACACTGTGAGCCATCTTATTGGAAAGATACAAAGGTAGACAGATACAAAGGCAGGCAGATTCCCGAGTTCCAAGTCAGCCTGAGACAGAGTGAGGTTAGGCCCAGCCATAATAGCAATGGCTGATCTCAGAGGGAGATCCCACCCAGCTAGCTTATCATCTGGCTTACAAAGGCAGGCAGGTCTGTGAATTTATTCATAATATTAAAAAAAAATGTGCTTGCTGTCTTTTTCTAAGAATCAGGAGAATGGGGTCATGGAACGTTGATTCGTGGGATAATCGAAGGGAACCTGGAATAAATAACTAAATTGATATGTAAATAAAGGACTGGACATTGATCTGAAAAAGCTGAGCTGTATGGATGAGCTGTCTGGAGATCTCCAGAGAAAACTGTCTCAAACAGAACATGGGCCATCAGCTTGTACCCACGATTTGACTTTCAAGTCATTCTTTTGCCACTCTCTAACACCCCTTCCTCAGAACCCCTCTCCAAGCCAACCCTGGTCCTTAGCAAAGTCTCACAGGAGACAGTCATCCTAGACTCCTGTATGAAAGCATAGCATAGTACCATTAATAATGTCAGAGGTTGGCTTTCTCCCATGAGATGGGTTTCAAGTTGGGTCAGAAATTGGTTGCCCATTCCCTCAATCTCTGTTCTATCTTTAACCCTGCACATCATATAAGCAAACAAATTTTGGGTCAAAAGTTTTGAGGGTGGGTTGGTGTCCCCACCTCCCTCCACTAGAAGTCCCAACTAGCTATAGGAGGTAGCATTTCAGTCTCTATATCCCAGCTACTAGGACTCTCAACTAGGGTCACCCCCATAGACTCCTGGGACCCTCCCTGTCCCAGGTCTCCAGCTTGTCTCAGAAATACACCACAATCAATTTCCATTTTCTTTCCCAGCCCACTCCCACCCCTGCTCCCCACACCTAATCCCCAACCACCTCTCCTATCCAGTTCCCTTCCTCCTCCCACCTCCAGTGTCTATTTTATTTCCCCTTCTGGGTGAGATTCAAGCATCCTGCCTTGGGCTGTCCTGGTTACTTAGCTTCTTTGAGTCTGTGGATTATAGCACATTTATCCTGTGCTTCATGGCTAATGTCCACTTATAAGTGAGTACATACCGTGTATGTCTTTCTGTTTCTGGGTTACCGTACTCAGGATGGTTTCTTCTAGTTCCATCCATTTGCCTGCAGATCTCATAATGATTTTGTTTTTAATAGCTGAGTAGTATTCCATTGTGTAAATGTACCAATTTCTTTATCCATTCTTCAGTTGAAGGACATCTAGGTTGTTTCCAGTTTCTGGCCACTATGAATAAAGCTGCTATGAACGTAGTTAAGCAAATGTCCTTGTGCTATGGTGGGGTAATTTTTGGTATATGCCCAGTAATATAGCTGGTCTAGAGGTAGAACTATTCCCAATTTTCTGAGAAACTGCCAAACTGATTTCCAAAGTGGTTTTTCAAGTTTGCACTCATACCAGCAATGGAGGAGTGTTCTTCCTGCTCCACACATCCTCACTATCTTGTGCTGTCACTTGAGTTTTTGATCTTGTCCACTCTGACAAGTGTAAGACGGACTCTTAGAGTCGTTTTGACTTGCATTTCCCTGGTGACTAAGGACACTGAACATCTCTTTAAGTGCTTCTTGGCCACTCAAGATTCCTCCCCTTTTTAATTGGGTTTGATGGTGTCTAATTTCTTTAGTTCATTATATATTTTAGATATTAGTCCTCTGTCGGATGTAGGGTTGGTGATGATCTTTTCCCAATATAGAGGCTGCCATTTTGTCCTATTAATGGATGCCATTTGCCTTACAGAAGCTTTTCAGTTTCATGAGGTCCCATTTATTAATTGTTGATCTTAGTGCCTGAGCTACTAGTGTTCTGTTCAGGAAGTTGTCTCCTGTGCCAATGCA
The DNA here is from genome assembly GCF_021556685.1 of Rattus norvegicus. Classification (NCBI taxonomy): domain Eukaryota; kingdom Metazoa; phylum Chordata; class Mammalia; order Rodentia; family Muridae; genus Rattus; species Rattus norvegicus. The sequence continues at coordinate 81,774,229 of NC_141542.1, read as the reverse complement.
TTCAAAACGTTTCCTCACTCTCTGTTCTATTAGATTTGGTATATCTGGTTTTATGTTTGGTATGTTAGGTCTTTGATCCACTTGGACTTGAGTGTTGTGCAGGGTAATAAATACAGATTTATGTGCATTCTTTTTCATGCAAACATCCAGTTAGTCCAGCACCATTTGTTGAAGATGATTCCTTTTGTCCACTGTATGGCTTGGGCTTGTCAAAAATCAAGTGTCCATAGGTGTATGGGCTTATATCTGGGTCTTTGATTCTATTCCACTGATCAACCGGTCAGTTCTTATGTCAATACCATATGGCTTTTATTATTGCTCTGTAGTACAGCTTGACACTAGGGATGGTAACACCACCACCAGAAGCCCTTTTATTATACAGGATTGCAAGATATTCCATGACAAATCCAAATTTAAACAATATCTATCCACAAATCCAGCCCTACAACAGATATTAGAATGAAAACTCAAACCCAACGAGACTAACTACACCCAAGAAAACACAGAAAATAACCCCCACACCAGCAAACCAAAGAAAGGGAAGCATGCACACACACGTACATGCGTGCATACCAATGGACTCAATTCCCCAATTTAAAAAAAAAAAAAAAAACAGACTAACAGAAATGGATACAAAAACCAAAACCAGGACACAACACTCTGCTGCACACAAGAAATACACCTCAGCGACTGATAAATATCCCCTCAGAGTAAAAGGGTAAGTTTTCCAAGCAAATGGACCCCATGAAAAAGCTGGAATAGCTATTCTAATGTCTAATAAAATAGACTTTCAACCAAAATTAATCAAGAGACATAAGGAAGAACACTTTATACTCATTGAAGAAAAAAGTCCACCAAGATGACATCTCAACATCTGAACATCTATGCCCCAAATGCAAGAGTACCCACATTCAAAAAAGAAAAAATTACTAAGACTTAAATCACACTTTGAACCACACACATTAATAGTGGGAGACTTCAACACCCCACTCTCACCCATGAACAAGTCATCAAGACAAAAACTAAGCTGAGAAATAATAAAAGCAACAGAGTTAAGAATCAAATGGACTTACAGATATCTATAGACTATTTCACCCAAATACAATATACCTTCTCTCAGCATCTCACAGAAACTTCTCCAAAATTGACCATATAGTCCAATCAGAAAGTCAGCAACAACAGATACAAGAAAACTGAAATAACCCCTTGTATCTTATCAGCCCACCATGGATTAAAGCTGGACTTCAAGCACAGACACAACAGAGAACCTACCGACCCCTGGAAACTGAACAACTGTCTACTGAATGACACTGGCTCAGGGAAGAAGTAAGGAGGAAATGAAAGACTTCCAGAATTCAATGAAAATGAAGGCACAACACACCCAAACGTATGGCACATAATAAAAGCAGTGCGAAAAGGAAAATCCATAGCAGTAAGAACCTTCACAAAGAAATTGGAGCATACTAGCAACTTTTCAAAAGCACATCTGAAGCTCTAGAACAAAAAGAAGGAAACAGACACAAAAGAAGTAAATGGGAGAAAATAATCAAACTCAGGGCTAAAATCACTATTGAATGATTTTTTTAAAGTATGCATTATATAAAATGTGTCAAATAAAAATGTGTCAAAATAAATAGGCAAAACATAAGTTAAGTATGTCTTAATGGAGACTATATAAGCATTTATTTCTCTATTCTTAAAATTTTCAAGTTTTACAGAGCAGTTAAATTTTCTTTAATTCCAGTAGTTCCTCATCTTGGAATGGATTAAAACATCTTGTCCACTCATGCTTGTGACACACTCTAGTGCAGCACATTGGACCTCTTCTATTCCTCCCTCTTAAGGATCTGCTATTCTGTTTTCTTGGTGCACATTTTCACAGGAATGCCTATATGGCTCATTTTCTTACATCCTTCAGGCCATCATACTAAACTAGAAGACAGAGGATAGGCTCCAGTGTCTGACATCATCAGAAAATATCTGAAAGAGCTACCAAAAAGGGAAACATAACCTAACAGAACTTTGAAACAGTCTCACCATTTTGCTTGTCTGTTCTTGTTACTAGGGACATAAATAAAAGTCAGACATGGTAGTTTCTTTACTGGCATTTACCTGTTTCGAGCAGGAGACTTCCCAGCATCCTCTTGAACAGATACAAGTCTTGTTGAAAGAGCACTACTCGAGGAGTCCGGATGAATCAAACTATAAAGAAAATTAAAATACTGGAGTCACTTGGGGCTATAATAAGTGCTTTAACATTTAAAAGCAAATTATTCTCCCTACAACAATAAAATTATATGCAGTTCATTTTTATCCTCACTTTATTTGAGGCAAAAAGTGCAGTTTCTCTAGGCAGTGTCAGAGCACACCCTTAATCCCAGCAGTTAGGAAACAGAGGCAGGCAGATCTCTGACAGTTCAAGGCCAACCTGATCTACTCCAGGGCAACTAGGCCACCATAGAAAAACAAACAAAATGTGTACTGAATGTCAATAAAACTCAAAGTTTGTTGGATAGGTGACTTGTAAAACTCATTTCCATTTCATATAGACACGATGAAAGTGATCTGAGTAAAAAACAAAACTCTGCATTCAAATATCCTCTGTCCCCGCAACCACAAGAGCAGCAAAAGCCACAGAATCGGACAGACCGAGGTCCAAGTGCAGCTCCATCTCTCACTAGCTGTGTGGCCTCAGGTTCATTACTTAATCTTCCCAAACTTCATCACCCACATCTGCCAAAAAAAAAGATTATTTCCTGCCAAAAGGATGTGATGACTTAATGGAATATGAAGCTATTAACACGGAGCCTAAAACTGAACTAGTACTCTAGCTTCGAAGTCTATCTTCTGTCTCTCAGATGTTTCACTAAATCTTACTAGTCAATTCTGTGTTCAGACAACTGGACCACACACAAATAAAAAGCACTGCTAACTAAAACAATTAAAAAGCTAAAAAAAAATCTAATCTTCATATTTTTGAAGTAAATACAGAATCACTTAAATAATAAAATGTAAGGTATAACTGTGGTGTTACAAGCATCAAAAGAACCATCAAGCAACTCAAGAAAAGCTCCACTACCACCATCTTCAAGTGCCTGTGTTCCCTTACCCAGAAACATCCTTTTCCCTAATCCCAAGGAAACCATTATTATAAATTTTATGTTTATCACTGTTAATCTTAGCTGCCAATGACCACTGAGATAATCTCCAGGCATGTGTGTGAAGGGGTCCACTAAAGAAAATTTCAGAAACTGATGAACCTAATATTCCAATATAAACAATTCTAGTTAACTTGAAAAGAGGTATGTATATATCTACAATCTGCCAGCAAAACATCTTCAGACATAAACACGTCAAAAACTCCTTTAGAAGGAAAGAAAAAGATTAACTGAATTTGCAAACAAATCCAGATTTTAGAGGAATGCTCTCCTTTCTCAAAGAAGACTACACTAGGAATTAGCAGCAATGACTTCTGGTGCCAAGTCAGCAAATATGGCAAGGACGTGCACAGGCCGAGCATTTGTTCTTGGTTTCAACAGAAGAGTAAATAAGAAAGGGATAAAAGCTCTCTTCTTATGCGCTTATATTTGAATGCTTTTAATACAAACATCTAAGATTCTCTCCATGAACTGGAAAGACTGTAAATTTGCATATAAGGAAAAGAATGTTAATGAAAAAGAAGGTCACAGGACTCACGTTGAAATCAACTTATATTCACGTTACAGTACCTTTGCCAGGCTAAGTCATCCTCTAAGAAGATGTTACGACTGGCTTTCCTACTCCCAACAGGGGTCCGAGGTTCACTTGGATCAAGTATAGACACAGAGCAAGTTGAATCTGAAAGAGCATTCAAGTCCTCCCCAATGGAATTACTGTCTGTGGAATGAGCGTAACTTAAGGCTATTTTTCTACAGTATGTGCATGCCCGGAGGTCTCCTAGGAGGAAAAGTAATAAGGAAATATATTACTTAATAAAATATTTTAAAACTTTGTTAATATGTACTTTAATAAAAGGAGTATCCTCAAATAAAGACTATCAAAAAGACATTTTAAATAAGTGAAATCCTTGACTCTGCTGTACATGTTAGATTATTACAGTAAATAATACTCATCCAAGTAGCCCTATTACTTCAAATATCTGTAATGGGTAAGAAAACTTGACCCAGAATAGTAACATAAAACTATGGCTGCAAGAATACTTTTTCAACATTGTATTCATGCAATAAGGGATCTATGAGAGTTGATGGATCCCATTACAGGAACCTGTTTCTAGTTAGAGTATGGTTCAACCCTTAGCATATACCTTTAATCCCTCTGACTGAAATAAATACTTAGTGTTCACCTTTAATCCCAAACAATGAAGGCAGATTTAGTTTGTAGAAGGAAGCACCCATGTTTGAAAGTGTTATCTAACTGAGTGGCAGAAAAAGTGACAAAACAGAGAAAGATTTGACAGAATAGGATATGCCCAACTCCCATGAGAAGAGAGAGGAAAGGGAAGCTACTTAAGGGAGAGACAGACAGACAGCACAGGAGGAAGAGAGTACAGGAATACAGTAGAGTTTGTAGAGAGCAGTGCAGTAGAGTTGAGGGGGAGAGTAGAGCAGCAGAGAGAGGAGGCTGTTTCCTAGGAGTTTTACAGAGACAGATTAAAGAGAGAATAAGCTAGACACAGGCAAAGACAGATCAAGGAAGAGAATGAAAAGGAGCCAGAAAATTAGAAAAGATTGCTATTTAGTTTGAGGCCAAGCAGAACAGTTCAGAGGCAGAGAGAAAAGCCAGACTGAGTAAGTCAGCTGGAAGAGTTGTTTAAGCCACAACAGCTGAGTTGAACCAACCAGCTAGAATTCAGAAGGAACAAGGGAAAGGGTAAACTTAGTCAGAAGTGTCAGAGGCTGAAAACATTCTAGGGCTAAGATTGTACAGAAGCTAAAAACTTCCAGGACTAGGCCTAGGTTAGCAGACAGAGGCAGTAAGTCTCACAGACAGACAATTACAACCAGAGAATAAGTTACTTTTACAAGATTCCTCTTTCAATGAAAAAAAGATTTCCATATACTAAATAACCAACACAACAGGAGCAACTTGTTTTCCCTAGGCAACAAGTAGGTTGGAAATAATATTTAGGTCTCTGTAATGAAGCCCTGAAGAATGGTCTTCAGAATAGTGCATTTTTTAATTAAAAACCCTTGAGAATTGCATAGTTTAGCACTGTATTTACATCAGTTCCAATCCTCCCTCTCTCCACTTCATCCTATGTCCCCAGTGTTCATGTGTTTAGAGCTGTACATTTGGGATTTGATAAGCTATCACGAGGCCTGTCTCTGGAAAAGACTGATTCCCCCCTCTCAGCAGCCACATGGCTCTTCGTCTCGGCAAGGGTCTTGTAGGATTTCTCCATCTACTAGTACACAGTTTTTAAAACTAGTGGAAAATGGTTTAATATACAATATGATATACAGGAATAAAACTAAAAGAAATTTTCATAGTGAAATAAAAACAAACCATAAAGGATAAACTCCCTTAACAAGTCAACTATTAAGAATCAAACCAAGAAACAGCCAAGCCTCATCCACCACTCTCATTCATGAAGAATGTTTACTCATCGGCAAAGGACTACTGAACTACATGCCTAAATTGTGTAACAGCACACAAAAACTGATGAGACTTGTCCTCGCCATTACAAAATTTATAGTTCACTGGAGGCAACTGATGCATGTAATTAAGAACTACGTGAAGTAAATGCAGATATTACTATTATCACAACAACAGCACCTTGATTTTTTTTTTTTTTTGGTTCTTTTTTTCGGAGCTGGGGACCAAAGATTTTTATTGATTCTGTATAAAATTCACTGATTTTTTTTTTTTTAAGACAATGTCTCACTACATAGACTAGGCTGGCCTTAAACTCAGAGAGACCCACCTGCCTCTTGACTGTTGTGCTTAAAGGCATGTGCCATCACACCAGGCCAACCCACTGATTTTTCTGCGTATCAAAATTCTAGGCTTTTATATGTACTCAAGGACTAAATGTGTAATTGTATCCAGCCTTCATTTTCCATCTGCAAGAGCCAAACTGAAGGTTCAGTATGCCTAATCAAAGTTTTGGTCAAACACTGGAGATGAAGCTCATTTGGTTTTGTGTTTTTCCAGTGCTATTAACAAGCAGCAGATTACCATGCAGAGTAATACTCTGATCAAATCACTAAGGCCTCAAGTACAAAGATTAAAGTTTACAAAAGCAAGAGAATCTGTTTCAGCATCGCACCCTGCTGACTAACACTGATAACTTCAGACTGCACAAGCACTTGAGTTGATTCCTGACTACAGGTACATTTGTCACCCCACCCACTTCTGTAGAGACACCTAACAGATACAGATTCAGTTTAAAAGATTCAGGGCAGGAAGAGTTTTATAGACACAACATCTTAGGGATACATTTTTGGGATTAGCTTTGAAATTTCTGAAACTAGTTCTCTAATTACATTCAACTTAAACCATTATAGAAAGGGCTGGAGAGATAGCTCAGTGGTTAAGAGGACTTGTTGCTCTTGAAGAGGATCCAGATTCAACTCCCAGCACCATCTGTGACTCCAGTTCCTGGGGATCCAATACCCTCTTCTGACTTCAGTGAACACTAGGTACACAACTGGTACACATACATACTTGCAAGCAAAACACTCGTACACATAAAATAAGACACAAATAAATCTTAAAAGAAATTAAAAAAAAATAAAACCATTAGTATTTCTAATAGTAACAAGAAGACCAAAAGAAGTGATAGAACAGGCAAACATAAGAAAATGATTCTAGATATTCTTAATAGAATCAGATCCCCAGCTCATGAACTGTACAAATGTAGTTACCTCTATGGACAAGGCTGAGTTTGATCCCACAGCAATACCAAAATAAAGCAATTTTTAGAAGGAGGAAGAGGAGGAGGAGGAGGAAGAGGAGAAAGAAGAGGAGGAAGGGCAGGGGCAGGGGCAGGGGCAGGGGCAGGGGCAGGGGCAGGGGCAGGGGCAGGGGCAGGGGCAGGGGCAGGGGCAGGAGCAGGAGCAGGAGCAGGAGCTGCTGCTGCCATAAGGCTTACTTCCTGTTACCTTGGTGCTTGCTAAGCTAAGATGCCAAGAGTCTCACACTTTAGGCAGAGAGCCACATATGAAGGCAGACAACAATCAGTGTGACACACCCTGTATGATCAAACTAGCACATGAAATGTCAACTCAAGTATGAAAAGTGAATTCAAGATAGGGAAAAAGTAATAGGAAAAGACTATTGGTTAAAAAAAATATGGTCATGGGCTGGAGAGATGGCTCAGCGGTTAAGAGCACTGGCTTGTTCTTCCAGAGGTCCTGAGTTCAGTTCCCAGCAACCACATGGTGGCTCACAACCATCCGTAATAGGAATCCGATGCCCTCTTCTGGTGTGTCTGAAGACAGGGACAGTGTACTCATATGCATGAAATAAACAAACAAATAAATAAATAAATAAAATCTTAAAAAAAAAATATGGTCATAATCTAGGTAGATGATTATGAGATTATGAACTCTACAGCACCTTTGATTAAAAACAATAAGGAAGATTTTTACAATAACTAAAATAACATAAGAAATATGTTAAGCACATTCTCTTGAACTGAGGACATAACTCGGTGGGACAGTGATCACCTAAATGCAAAAGGCTCTGGGTTTGACACTCAGAACTACAAAGAAACAAACAAATAAGTAAGTAAATAAAATCTTAAGCTGCCAGGGTGCTGAACACCCAGCGCCTGCACGACTAAGAAGGGAAGAGAGTATGGTCAAGATAGTTCCTCCTTCCATTCTCAAACCATGCATAAATCTATTCCCCATTGGTCAACGTCCTTAAACTTTCTTCATTACCAGAATTTCACTACATTCCCAATCAAAGAATATAAATAGAATACAACTTGCCAAAGTATACTATAAGTCAGGACAACCTTTACTTTGTAAATAAAAATTCTATAGAGCATAAATTTAAAATCTGCATCATCAGGCTGGAGAGATGGCTCAGTGGTTAAGAGCACTGACTTCTCTTTCAGAGGTCCTGAGTTCAAATTCCAGCAACCACATGGTGGCTCATAACCATCTGTAATGGGACATGATGCCCTCTTCTGGTGTGTCTGAAGACAGTGTCAGTGTACTCACATACATAAAATAAATAAAAATCTTTAAAAAAATACATTATCTTATTTAATAATCACTAATCATACTATAGATTTTTATAATATCTAAATTTTTACTCTAGTTACTTATAAGCAATCTCATCTCCTTTATTATTCAAGCATAAAGTTCTTAAAAATCAAAGCTGTCTCTCTCTTTCTTGCACCCCACTTACCTTAGATATAAAGCCCAAAATAAAAAAATGTCTAAAATATTGGCCTTCTATTTAACTACTTCATAATTTGACTTTTAAATATAACACCTATCGAAGAAATGCACTTACCTGTATAGCCCATAAATTTTCCAGGGATTTCTTGATTACAACAACGACTGCAGAAAATCTGCCCACACAGTCTGCAATGGTGTCTGCGCCTAAAGGTGGTAAACTTTTCACTGCAGTCATAGCACTCTTTACACTGGCTATCTGGCATCCAATACTGCTTCAGGTCACTGTCCTACAACAACAAAAATGTGTGATGGCTTCTTAAAGACAAATGAAATCTTAGAAGCTGTATTTAGCAAATGACAAGCTAGTTCTAAACTTCAGACGGAATGCAAAAGGTCAGAATGACCAAGACAGGGCTGGGTGGTGGTGAGTGCCTTGAATCCCAGCACTTGGGAGGCAGAGACAGGCAGATTTCTGAGTTCAGGGCCAGCAGAGTGAGTTCCAGGACAGCCAAGGTTACACAGAGAAACCTGTCCCAGAAAAAAGAAGAAAGATCAAGACAATGTTGAAGAAAATCTGGACTTATATCACCTGTTCTCCGAACTCAGGCTAAAGCTACAGTAACTTTAGACAGAGTATTAGTACAAGGACACAGGACAGAGTGGCATACTTGCAAGTCTATGGATTTATGAGTTACAATGCAACCACTGAAAGGGCTTTCTAAAAACAATGTGCTGGGTTCAACTAGACATCTATAAGGACAAAAGGAAACTGGAACCATATTTATGAACAAAAATAATAAAGCTTGCTAAAGAATATGTGCTAACCTTGGCCTAATAAACTAACACTAGAACAAAATATAAAAAAGGCAAAGAAGAAAAAATAGATTACACAGAAAATAAAACAAAATTAAGAATTTATATGTAAAACTCTGATATTCACAATCAGAGGAAGTAATAAAGTTTGACTTAAGTGACAGTATCCCATGGCATGATCTCCATGAGTGCTTAATAAAAAAATTTCCCAAGGCTTCCCTGCAATACCTGGCTTTTTCCTTCCATGATTTCCTTGAGGCGTTTCAACACTGTGCTGAGGCTTCGAAGCTGGACAGCTGTACGTGGGTCATGACCTCCACAGGCTGGTTCTGCTTTCCTTCTGGAGTCTGAGTCGGGTATTTTTAAAAGAAAATAATTGTTTTAATAGTTTTAGTAACTATATCAAGCAGCCTGTGTGTGTGTGTGTGTGTGTGTGTGTGTGTGTGTGTGTGTGTGTGTATCATAATACAAATCATCTCCATTCCATTGTTAGCATATATGTGTTCTCCCAGCCATTAATATGACTGAGAATTGAAACTGATTTTTATCAAGAGTAACTTATTGCTGAAAGTATGTATTACATATAAACCACTATTTTACATGTACTTAAAAAGTGTTATGTAAGAACTATCTGAAATAATTGGTGATTTTGAAATGGAAGCATCGCATCGCTTACATGTCCAGAATTCATTAATGATTTCCTGCATACTTTATCCCCAACCAAATAAATAATAAATACCTCGTAGACATTGAGCAGAAGAAGCAGCAATCCAAGAGAGTTCATTTAACTTGACCCCAAAAGTCAAATAGGTAAGCAATAGGACCAAACTGTTCAGATCTAGAGCAGATCATCAGAAAGAAACTTGACAGACCAACCTTTCAAAGATCCCTCAGCCTTTACAGGACATTTGGATGACAAAATATGCCAATGAAGCCAAAGCATCACCCTAACTCCCCCACCCACACACATACCTACCACCTCCTCAATTCTGCAATTCTGCACTGGAAGAGATCACTTACACTTGAAGTGACAATACGAAAGCAAATATATTAATAAAACAAGCCCAAATTTTAGCTTTGTGACCAGAATGGAACATTAAACTACCGTAGTTTTCACCTATTCTTATTTTAGGTGAAAATCTCAAGTGAAGTTTCTATTTATTCCTGGCTCAGCAGTTTCAAAATCACAGATTACGGTGGCTTGACAAAAAACAAAAAAGAAAACAACAACAACAAAAACAGAGTCCTTATTAATTGAAGCACATTAACCTAACAACCTGTGGAGTTCCCCTAAGTTACATAATTCCTCCTATCTCAGTTTTACTCCCATGGTTTCGGTTATCCTCAGTCACCGAGTTGGAAAATATTAACATTTGTCTTATTCAAGAGAAACAGGTCACATTCATATGACTTGATTATACCTCTAGTTACAACTGTGCTAATTTAGCATTACTGACATTAATCTCTTGGCCAAATTTATAAATTAAACTTTATCATAGGTTTCAATGTATAGTGGAAAAAGCATCATATACTATGGGTTTGAAACTACCTATGGCATTAGTCATTTACTTGGAGATCTAGATCTATAAGGCAAAGTTACTATAAAGTGGAAAATATACCACCGTGAATCTATTTCACTATTTACTAGTTTCTACTAGGCATTTTGTTTTGGTTGGGAGGGGAGAAAATAAGGACTACAAAGATGGAGAGATTGATGTATAAATCCAAATGCATCAAAATTTCTTAAGGCAGTTTAATCACTAAAATAATCACCATCTAAACTGCACCTATCTTCAATGCAGCACATATCTCACATGTGCTGTTGCTAACATGTATTACATACAGCTAAATTTTTCCTGAGTCTCAAACAATGATTACAAAACAGTCTCCATGATTATAAGTCCTAAGAGGAGAGACAAAGCTCTAGGAATCACAATGGCAGTGATCTCTGGCACAGCCAATAATAAATTGTAAAGTTCAGCTGCTTGGAAGAGAAGGGTATCAATATCCTCCTCCACTGGGAAAGAACGAACAGTTAGACCCTGCTTGACCTCAGTGAAAGGAAAGAGATCGACGCCCTTAGAGACAGAACAGTTAGCTACTGTTTTGTATAATGGATGCTAGAAAATCAAGTAACTTCCCTAAGATAGGAGAACTACCAAACGGTAGAAGTACAGGTGCGTACTAAGGGAAAAATGTACTTGACTAAGCAGTCACAAACTTCTTAAGTTCAAAGGCCACCAAGGTAAAATCCAAAACTGCACTCGATTAAATAGTAAGGAATATGGGAACAACAGGAAAGGAGGAAATCCAAGCTCTGCCTATGCTCGTCTATCCTAACAACAAAAGCAAATGCTGGCAAGCTACAACTCTGCACCCCTTCAGTTTCCAAGGGAAGAAATTCAGACTGATCTTTGGCCCTCTTGTGCTCCCTCTGCAGCAAAGGACAGCTGGGCACTGGGTGGAAAACTAAGCACCAAGTACAGCAAGGAAAAGGAAACGAAAGCTTTCAGGCAATAATGTTTTAACTCAGCGTGGAATTTGGTCCGAAGAGCACAGTGGTTCATTTTTGCTACTTCCTCTAAGATAAGAGTCTCACTGTGTATCCTACACTGGTCTGGAACCTGCTAGCATTTCCTGGCTGGCTTAAATTTGCAATTCCCCTGCCTCATCCTCCTAAGCCATGAGTCAGGTTTAAGAACTAAGGGAAGTTTAATAAGGCTGAGGTCAAACTAGGACAATCTGGGATGAAAGAAAACCTCCTGCCTCCATCCCCCAACTCTCCCTTTCAAAACGATATAACCGGAGCTGAAGAAAACATGTGGGGCTGACACAGCCAGCTCATTCAAGCCAATCAGCAAAAACGCCTCTTCTACTAGCTTCTTCCTCCTTCTTTCAAAATAAAAAAACACAACAAGCAGTAAAATATCCTTCTGCCAACGACCATTACACAACTATCATTCACTCAAGTATCTAGTGGAAGTGAGCGTCCAAACAGGACAGATACTAGGTTTAGGAACACTTGATTCCCAATGCTACCACCTCTCCTCTCTATGGATCACTGCTTCCGTCCTTCTATCACCTAGAGGTGGGCAAACCACTTCACTGAGTTTAACAATCTAACAAATAAAACATAAACCACCTTTAGTCCCTCATCTGAGCAGATCTCCAGCCCACACCCCTCAGAAAAGCATGGAAATGAATGAGGTGACTATGTAGTAGAACGAGGTGGAGAACAAGCAAGCAAGCGGGGCAGCGTATCCAGCCACACTGACAGTATGCACCCCAACAAAGACAAAGGCCAGGAGCAATCAGCAGCCCACCAATGGAGTTTGACAGTGTTCTGCAGCCAGTGGCATGCACATCACGCTTCATTAGCATCCAAGAAACAGTGCAGAATCCATCTATAAAGTTGGAACTAACCTGTGCTCTCCTGAGGATTTGGCAAAATATTCTCTGCTGAAACCCAAGAAGTAATTAATCAAAATGCAATCAAGACATCAGTGCTTGCATAATCAATGTTTAATGACAAGATGAAGAACATTTCAGGAGTTGAAGAATTCTTTTATCACGTGAGTTTTATTTATTCTAAAGAGAACTTGACTGTTCCAAGTAACAAAAACATTAAGTCATCATATCGCCTAGAAAACACGAAGATGAAAATTCCCAGTGAATAAGAGTGAATAAGAGAGCTGTTCACCTAACACTGAAGAGCGCCGGTGAAGCTCCTCATTAAGCTGCTTTTTATAAGGTACAGGCGACCTCACAGACTGTGTCCTTGAAGGGATCTGAGGGCTGGACCAACTTGAACTCGGAGACTGCTGCTCTCCTTGGCCCCCTTCTCCTCTCTCTGTGACAAAGGAAATTTGGTATTACTTGAAAAACTAAGGCTCAGAGTTCAACAAAGAGAAGGTGACAGATAAAATCCTTCAGATAATGTTCACATGTTATATTCATAACTGAGTGTGTAACGCTCTTGCAAAGAACCCTAGCTCAGTTCCCAACACCTATGTCAGGCAGCTCATAACCACCTGTAACTAACCCCATTCTCACCTCCTTAGGTACTCACACACATGTACATAAACACATGCATATACATAACTGAAAATAATTTTTTAAATTTTTAAACATTTTAAAGAAAAAGTAAAAAAACAGAATGAAAGTCCATTCCACCAGCTACCACTTTGTGTACATGAACTATGTGTTTTCCTTGTCATTTGTAAGTTTGTGAACATACTAAAAGAAACACAACACAAGCCTCACATAAAAAAACCTTGACTTTTTAGATCAGTTAATGGGAGAGATCTCTTTGTACTACTGAAACAGTGCCCAGCATACCAGGTGCTTTTTAAACTTTCCTAATACATAACTTACAACAACTAAATGTAAAATGTTATCCTGGATAACAAAACTGTTAATAAAACAGAGCTGGTACTATTAAAAGTTCTACTAAAGGCCAGGTATGGTATGGCACATACCTTGACTCCCATCACTAAGGAGGTAAAGACAGGCAGATCTCTATGCGTTGAGGCCAGTCTGGTTTACATAGTAAGTTCCAGGGCTATAGAGTAAATTCCTATCTCCAAAAAAAAAGAAAAAAAAAAAAGAAAAAAAAAAAAGAAAAAAAAAAAAGAAAGGAAAAAACTATCTAAGTCCTAAAAACAGGTTCTATCTTCTAACACATTTCAAACAATAAAGACAAATAAATCAGGCATGGTAACTCATGCCTGTAATCCTAGCTCTCAGGAGACTAATACAGGAAAATGGCCTCGTGTCCAAAGTTACACAGTGTTTCAGGTTAGCCTAGGCCTTACCTCAAAAAAAAAAAAAAAAAAAAAAAAAGGCAAATAAAGAACAAGATATGGCTATATTTTAAATTTTGGTTAAAAAACAATTAACATTGTATTCAAGAACTCATCCTTTAAATTATCTGTTCATTCATATCATTTACAACTCAATCCAGTAAGTCCCAACATGCCTGCTGTCAGCTTCTAAGATTTTAAACATATAAACCATATACTGCTGTTTAATGTTAGTGCTTTAATTAAAACCTTTTAGTTACCAACGCCTCCCTCAAAACAAGTTTCATTCTGTAAGCCTGATTAAGTCGAAGCACACTGATAGAAAATATGTGGGAAAAAATGCTTTCTCATTAAGAAAGACCACCCTAGCCCTCAATTCACACAAATAATTAATCACAAATAATGTGAAATGCTACCTTTTCCTTCTTAGAAAGACTGGTGACCTGAGATTGAAGCTACCACCTTGTTAATATTTCACATCCTTGAAACATTAAAGGGAATGCAGAGAATCCAAACTGCATTTTAGAATGAAGTCTTACCTTTGTTAAAACGAAAAAGATTTACAAACGAACTATATGCTGACTTGAAGGGGGGCTCATCCTGGTCAGGAGTCAACGGTTTAAAGTGAGTGAGGTGAGAGGGACTGGCAGGAGAGTGAGGCAAGTCATTAGCAGAGTCCAATGTCGGGGAGCTCTTGTCATCTGTGGCCATTTCATGAGTCTGGAAAGAAAAGCAGGGAGGGAAAGAGATTCCTTAGAAACCATTTGAAGAACAGGCAAATATCCAGACAGCCCCCTTGTGTGACTGTCAATTATTCTTATCAATAAACACCAAAGAGTAAGGAAACCTATGTCCGAATATTCAAATTCAGGCTTAAAACACACTGCTGTCTAAATTAAAAGAGCCTCAACACTTAAAACCATGGTCATGTGGCTAAGCTAAATTTAAATATTACCATTCTTATTCTCTTTACAATTAGAGTCAATTTAAAATCTGCAAGTAAGACATAAATATGAGCAGACAAAAAAATTCCCATTACTTATAGGTGTCCAAGGATTTTTGGTAATAATAGCTTTTTAAAGTTACAGTGGACACTGACTTTATATAACATAAGCTGCTCAGCCTTATTGTATGCATGTATCTCAGGAAAAGAAAATCAGTCACGCTGTATGACATGTCTATGCCATCTGAGCAAACAGCTTCAGTAATTAATGCCTGTGACAAGTACTCAAATCAACAAGCTGCCTGTTCTTTCCTCCTAGGCACAGGAGCTTGGGATTTCCACAACCACACTCTAAGCCTAAACTCGTAAGATACTAGGGTATGGCCTTCTTATTTTTGTTTATAAGTAATCAAGAAAGCATAGCCAGTCAAAGCAGTAAGTCTAGTCAGGAAATAAAGTCACAGGAAGGGACTAAGGCTCTCTCCCTGTAGACTGACAGGTTAAAGAGAAGTATTCTTTGCCATGTTAGTAAAATACAAAACTTTGTAATCTACCTATCCAAAAAGGGCATTACACTCTTCTAAAACGGTTTTCTCCTTCAAAATCACACCTGTTGGTTCATTTTATGTTCACAACAGTCTCAGAAGTTATAAAGTCAGCATTATCACTATGGTTAACAATTGAGGCAACTAAGGTACACTGAGCCTAAACGGTTTTCATCTGGGTGGATCAGAGATAGTAATAAATAGACGTGTGACTGTGCGACAAGTCTTGCAACAGAATTCTCCAACAGTCTTCTATCAAAAAGAAAAAAAAACTGTATTCCTCACAGACTTCCAGTTCTAGCCAATTGTATTCTCTTAGTACTCAAGATTCTCTCAGATTATTAAATTAAAACAGAAATGAAACCACTGACTTGGATGAGATTTTGGCAACAAGTGCTTAATGGAAAGGATGGGGAAGAAAGGAGAAGAGGAAGGCAATGGAGTAGGGGGAAAGGAAAGGAAAGGAAGCAGAAAGACAGGGAGGGAGGACCTCTAGTATCATAAAGTATTGTCTCAGTCGGGGTTGCTATTGCTGGGATGAAACGCCAAGACCAAAGCAACTTCCGGAGTAAAGGGCTTATTTAGTTTACACTTCCACACTACTGTTTTTATCATCAAAGGTGGTCAGGATAGGAACTCAAGCAGGGCAGAACCTGGAGACAGGAGCTGAGGCAGAGGCCAAGGAGGAGTGCTGCTTATTGGCTTATTCCTCATGAACAAGGGCTCAACCTGCTTTATTATAGAACCCAGGACCACTACCACCCACAATGAGGACTGGGCCTTCCTTCATCAGTCACTAATTAAGATGATGCCCTACAGGTTTGCTTACAGGCCATCTTATGAAAGCAATGTCTTAGTTGAGGCTCTCTCCTGTCTGAAAACTCTAGCTTGCGTCAAGCTAACATACAACTATGATCCTACAGCATGAAGGATTAACATGATGACTGATCAAGTAAAAACTCAAAGTTTTGTTTTGTTTTAAAGACCGCCGGAGAAAAAAAGATGTAATGGCAATAAGAACCCTCATGCTTCTGAACACAACCTCTTACACTTCCACAAAAGTACCAATGAAAGCGCAGAAACCAATCTGCTTACAGAGTCTTAGAATTACTTCTAAAAGTCTATATCTACAACTTTCATTAAGCTTTGGACATGTGAAGGTAAAAACTGCCATGAAAACACACATCAAGTGCAGTCTCTGAAACATGAATGCAACCACATAGACGTAATCTTAATAACTACATGCCACCAGCATCCGAAAACTTACAACTCTGATTTTTAGCAGCATGATAACTGTTTATGCTATAAAGCATGGCTCTTTCTGCATACATAATTAGAAATGTTAACCTACTTATCCAACAACTTCTGCAGTGTCTCTCTTTATCCCAAGGCCAGTGTGGTATACGCAGATTTGCAATAAGTTTCTTGGTAAAGCAAATCAGAAAATGAGTCCGATATTAAAGTGTAGGAAATAGCTTGACCTATCTGCCCATAGGAAAATTGTAGTGAAATTCCAAACAGCAGCGCAATCATTTTCTTAAATACAATTCTCAAACTTTTATCTATTGATGCAGGACAGCTGAATACAAGCAATGTTAGCTTCCATCAAGAAAGGCTTAGTGTTCGTTTTTTTTTGGCCCATGCACAGCAGAAACACTAAAGGAAAACCAGTGTGATTCATGTAACTGTTCCAGAAAGAGGAGAAGGGAGGGGGAGGACTCGGGAAGTTAGTGTTGCTTCTCAGAGAAGTCCTGACCTTTGTCACAAGCCTGAACCTAATGAATCGGAGAGAAAGAAACTAAGACTATCTCCCCTCCAGCCGCCACCCTACACCTGTGTCTGTCTCTGTCCTGGTCTACCCCGCTCCCCCTCCCTCCGGGGAGGGGGAGAATGGGGGAATGGGAGACCAGGACAGAGTGGGAGTCCTGGAGAGGCAGAGATTCAAATAAATGTAAAACAAGACGGTGCGATTTGCTGGGCAGCTACATCTAGAAATACAAGATACATCGAATGAAGCAACCCTTCATCATTTAACACATTACGCGCGTAAGATACACAGCAGTAACCTGCTTTATGCAGAATGTACACCTTCCCTGAATGTCCTAAGAACCTAAATACGACAGAAGACCCTAAATTTCTAAATGCATCCATCAAATTTCACTTTCAACATTTCTTGGGAACCTCTTGGGAAAGGGGAAACGACTTATTGGGAAATAAGTCTCCTCCTTAAAACCACTACGTTAAGTTTTTTTCTTTTTTCTTTTCTTTTTTTTTTTTAAGCCTCAAACAGCAGACAGCAGCATTTAAGCTGATGGACACACTCAAGCTTGGAATGGTTTCTGTGGGTCAGAACTTTCTTTTCCAGACTAAAGCTGCAACCCTGAGACTTGCGCTCACCCGCTCAGAGGAAGAGATGACATGGTCCACCTCCGAAATAAGTTCGGGCATTAGGAAAACAGAGAGGCAAGAGAACTTCCATTGTGTCAAGGAAGCCTGTGCAGGAGATGGCCCAGCCGGCTTCCGTCCGTCTCGCCACACAGGGCCGGCGGGCGCTCAGAAGCCAGCCGGTTCCCATCAGGTCTTCCCCGCTCCCCGGCCGAGCCTCGGCCGCAGAGTCCGCAGAGTCCCGGGCCTTCGCCATCCCTCAGGCGGTGCTCCGGGACCCACGCCGGCCTTCCTCCCACTGCGCGCCCTGCCTGCCCATGCCTCGCCGCCTCCCTTACCTTCGCCTCCCGCCCCGGCCCCGCGGGCCTCCCGCCTCCCCGGCCTCCGCCTCACCACTCTCGGCCAGGAAGCCTTAGCCAAGCGCAGGGCCGGCTTCCTCAGGCAGCCGGCGGTCGCGCCGAGGAGCCCAGAGGTATACGCTGTAACTGCGGTTTCTCGCTTCCGCCTACCACCTCAAGGCTCCGCCCCGATACCCCTTCTGACCAATCAGCAACAGGCTCCAAGGGCCGGCTCCGCCCACTCCTCGCCGCCCTCTGGACCTTCCGATCAGATGTTCAGGCAGAAAGAATCTAACCCAGAGAATATCGTTCCAGGCCCCCAGAGGACTTAACGCTGCCTCAGCCTTCCTGAAAGAAGAGAGGACAGTGCACGTGAGCATCACGAGCGCCGGGCACTAGACCCTAGTTGGTCTGCTGTTACCGTATGTGTTCAACACTGTGAGCACTCATAAGTTAGGCTGCTCTCCGAGCTCTCTTGGACCGACTTCCACCTGTGTAGCCCAGAGCGAAGAGATGGTTAGCTTTTAGGACACTTTCAGGACTCCGCTAAAACCAACTGTGTGTCTTTGAACAAATTACTTATTTCTCTAGGCCTCAAACCTCTGGTGGATAAAGCGGGGTTAATTATAGCAGCGTTCACTCCCTGTTGTTTTTTAATTATTGTTGTTGTTAATGGGTTTTGTTGTTGTTTGAGGATTAGGTAAAACACCGCATGAAAAGTAGTTGGCACAGAACCTGACCAAGTGATGTTGACTATAGCTTCTTTAAATTAGGGTTTTGTGTTGCAGATAAGAATTATCAAGTCCTGACTTGCTCAGGTTGGTATTAACGTGACGCGTTATTTTTGTCCTGCTAAAAGGGCTGTGCAGTTAAAAGTAGAAAACAAGCTAAAACCTGCTTACTGAAAACGCAGGGCTTTTCAGGGGAGCACTGAAAGGAATCTGGAGGTTGGTGTTATTCTGAGAATTCTTTTCCTCTAGAACTTTGGCATTTCCCACCCAGCTTTGTTTTTTGTTTTTGGTTTGTTTTGTTGTTGTTGATGTTGTTGTTGTTTTGGTTTTTGTTTTTTTCAACGATGGAAAATACCGCCAAAACCTGAAGCTAGAGGACGCTGCAACTGCTGGTCACCATCCTTAACTGGCTCTTGGTTGGATCTTGTCCTTAGTGCCCTTTGGCCTTCATTACTACTATGCAAATATGCAAGTCAAAAAGCTGGGCTGCAATCCTTAACCTAACGACCTCTACCAAACACAACTATCTGCAAACACGTCCCTCACTCATATCCCTGTGGGCTTGCAATGTCTCTTCAACCAAACCTTTCCCAATAACTTCTCCTTGGCCCATAAACATACTCAAGCATCTTTCTTAAGAAGAAAAGAAAAATATTTTCTTAAATTACTCCAACAGACGCTAATATCCCATAAACGTACAATAAATTATGAAATAGGCCAAGAGAACACAATACATAATCCAACTGAGAGGATAGCAAGATACAGAAAAAACTATATACAGAAACACCCGTTCAACTAACACTTTTTGAAAGATATAGTGGGCTATGCGGGTGCTCAGGAAGGTCAAAGGGATCAGATTCTGTTTTGTATTTTGATATAGGGGGTAGTGAGCCCCCAAATGTGGGTGCTAGGCATCAAACTTGGGTTCTCTGCAAAAGCAGTATGTGATCTGAACTTTGAGCCATCTCTCCAGCTCCTCAACTAACATGTTCTGAGTGATTAATTGGAGAGGTCCTCATTCTCAGTAATTGGCCATGTAGGTACTCTGCTAAGGGTAAAGCCGTGACCATAACACAGTTCACGTTCCCCAGAAGTTTGCACTTCCATGTCTACATTAGCCTGAAGTTTAATCTCTGTGAGAAAAATTGAGTTCTCTTTTAGGAAAGAAATCAGTTTGGGTTCTTACCTCAGACTAGCCGTCAAAATTTAATTCCAGGTGTATTTTATCTGTAGAGACATTTTGTTCCTATCCATAACTATTCTCCCCCAGAACTTCCATCCATGCACTTACATGAAGCTTGCTGGGCTTGGTCACACCGTGGTACTGTACTCACATGCTTCTGTGTGCTGTAATTATACTTTACTGATAATTCATAGCCGTCCCCTCTCTTTACATTGGTGAGACTCAATATAGACTTTTCTCTTTCTCTCAGCAATGCTCTAATTCAGCACAGTCACCATTACAGTTTTAAAAGTTGCCCCTGATTTGTCTAATGGGAGCCTCTCATGAAAATCCCTGGGTATGGTTGCCAGGCTCCCATGACCTTTGGAATATTTGCTTTCCGTCTTATATTCTCCCTCGTACCTCCGCTCCCGAACCCCTATAAACTACCACTCTGTTTTCTGTTTTCTTTCTAAGATTAATGTTTTAAAAACTCTACACCTGAACTCTTACAAGATTTTTATTTCTGGCATACTTCACTTACAGTGTCCTCCAGGTTCAGTGTGTTGCCACAAAGGACGTTCCTTGTTTATTAATTTATAGTTCTACGTTCAAAGTCAAGTAAATATTCTCGACCAGTCCTTGGGTCATCTCTTCGATGTTGTTTTTCTAACCTTCCAGAGTACTTTATTTGGATGTCATCCTATTTGTCTGTTTTGCTATTTTCCTAAGCTTTTGGGTTAAACAAAATAAAAATAAAAGTCACTGCCCAGGACAATGCCATGGGGCTTTTTACTTATGTTTTCTTCTACTAATTTTACCTTTAGGTGTTACATTTAGCTATTTAATCCAGTTTGAGTTGATTTTTAATACAGTGTGAAATAGCGATCTAATTTCCTTCATGAACAGTGGGTATTCAGTTTTTCCCATAACATTCATTAAACAGACTATCCTTTCCCCGGGATTTTTCTGAATAGTTAAGTCCTTCGGAAGTGGGTTTGTTTCTGCTCTTCTCTTTCTATTCCATGGTCTGTGTGTCTGCTTTTGTGCTGAAGGCATGCTGTTTTGATGACCACAGCTTTGTACCACTTGGAATCCTTTGTTCGTAGGACTACTTTTTCAGTAGTCCTCCCGCCTCACCTCCTGAGTGCTGGGTTTGCAGGGCTGAATCACCATACTCAACTCATTTTTTGGTTTCTCAAGACAGGGTTTCTTTGTGCAGTCTTCACTGTCCTGGAACTAGCTTTGTAGAACAGGCTAGCCTCCAATTCTAAGCATCTTAAGTTTGTGTTATTACAAGTAAGATTATGTTCTTGATCTCTTCTGAGGAGTCCTCTGTTAGAGAATAAAAGGACTATTGACTTTTTGTGTTGGTTACGTGGCAGTCAACGCTACTGAATTTCAGTGCTTCTAAGAGGTTTTCGGTGTTTTTCTGATCTGAGATCATATCACCTACAGGCATGACTTTTTAACTTCTTCCTTTCCCATCTGGATACCGGATACCATTTATGCCCTCCCCCCTTTTTTTTTGTCTCACCTAATTACTGTGTTATAATGTGTTGATAAATGGCAGAAGCATCCTCACCTTACCAGACACAAGAGGCTTTCAGTTTTTACAATTAACTGTTGACAGCTGACCTGTGAGGTACAATCCCTCTTGACCTGACATATTGAAAGCACATATTTATTTTCTGGCCCAGAGGATTCATTTCCAACATTGCCTGTCCAGTGCAATGTTGACTGTATAGGAAACCATGGTTTCATTTGGTATATAATGCAAAGAGTGTTTTCAGTTAGTTTTTTGGTGGTGGTGATGGTGGTAATGGTACCAGATTTATTGTTTGTTTTGTTTTGTTTTTCTTTCCTTTTTTCAGAGCTGGGGACCGAACCCAGGGCCTTGTGCTTGCTAGGCAAGTGCTCTACCACTGAGCTAAATCCCCAACCCCTAAGATTTATTGTTTGTTTGTTCACTGTAAGGCTCATTTCTAGCTAAACTATAATGAAATCACCACTCTTTCACACTGCATGTGAAAGTATACGTGAGTACGTTCCAGCAAAATGCCTCAGTGGACCTAACAAGCACTTAGGAAATGTTTATGCTCCAGGCCCTCTAGTTCCACTAACCTAGCATTAAGAACTGATAAAGAGCAATTTAAACAAGCAAGATAAAGATGGGCTTTGTGGGATGATGTCATACAGGTGAGGCAGGTACAAGATAGAATGAGGCCTGCCATTGGACGAGAAGGAAGGATGAGCAGGAGAAAAGTTTGAGGGAAGAGGAGGAGACTGAACCAGAAAGAACAGGAGACTTGGGGAGACTGGCAGAGAAGCTGCCGAGAGAACATGGACGCTGACATTAAGATTCCATGCTGTACCCTTACAGGTTGTTATGACTGTTCTTAAGGGATGGATGTGTACAGGGCTTTGTATGTTTAGGTGGGCAATTATATCTTACCAATTGGATCAGAGATTATTGGGTTGTGTGTTCTTTCTTGTGGCGATTTGATTTTGGGAGAGTGTGTGGCGGCAGAGACACTGGGGTGCCATGGAGTTGGGATATGTGTTTCTGGCAAGATATTGACCAGATATCTTGGGGCACTGCGGTGCTGGATCTAGTGGGGGTAATAGAAAACCATTTAATATAATTTTACAACAACAGGGTTTTACATTGTTATTGACTCGATAAGGAAATAAAAGAACAATTAAAGCAAATGACTCCAAAGTAACAGAATAGGCCCACTCTACTCAAGGCAAATGCAAGGCGAACGGCCTGCAAGTATGCCAGATGTTAGGAACTGTGCAGCTATCGACATAGTTCTCCAGCTAGGTAGAACTCATGCCTGTAACCAAACACAGAAGATCAGAAGCTCTGGGCCAGCCTCTGCTACATAACAAGTTCACAGTTGGGGTTGGGGATTTAGCTCAGTGGTAGAGCGCTTGCCTAGCAAGCGAAAGGCCCTGGGTTCAGTCCCCAGCTCCAAAAAAAAGAAAAAAGAAAAAAAAAAAAAACAAGTTCACAGTTAACCTGGACTGCATGAGACCGTCTTTATTAAAAAGTGCTCTTCACAACATTCTTATCTCCCTTCTAAAGCCATCAGTCTCCTTCAGCATGGCTCTGATCGATCAGAACGAATGTAGGGTCTTCCCCTAAAAGTGCATCCATGAAGTCTTCCTACTCTTTTTTCCAAGTTCTGTCTTTTTCTTAACCGTACTGTAGTACTTCTATATTTGGAAACTTTTGAAAACTTTCTAGGCTGTTGGTTTCCATCACATCAGACTCTGTAATTCTCCTACCCTAGTTCTGCACTCTCTTTGGGGATGGGAGGCTCCAATCTTCCATCTGACCCTTAAAGATTTAAATGTGCCTGGGGGTTCTTGCTGGTAGGCTACTCTTCAGTACTTCTAGATGATCTCATCACCATCTTCAGTGCTATCAACATGTGCTAAAAAACAAAAACAAAAAAAAAAACTCATGTTTAAGACTCCAGCCCCATCATCTCTTCTGAGCGCAGTTATATGTGGCTAACTACCTCCTGGACATCCTCGGTTTCCTGTCCCACAATCATGCATCTTAAACAGTCCTAGAGCTAAACTCATTATCTTGGTCATCTAACCCATGACCCTATTCCCTTCCTGTTGAAGGGTGTCTGTCACTCAAAAACCAAGTGCAACCGTTATCTTTGCTGTTCCTTTGCCAGTAATCTTAAAGGATAAGTAATGATGATGACATCATTTTACTTCCCTTCATTTTATTTATTTGCACTTATTTTGTGTGTGAGTGAGTGTGTGTGTGGGGTGTGTGTGTGTGTGTGCCACACCAGATGTATGGAGATCAGAGGGAAACTTGTAGGAGTCAATTGTTTCCTACCTTATGGGTACTGGGGATTGAATTCAAAATATCTGCTTTGCTGGAAAATGCCTTGACCTACTGAACCATCTTGACTACTGAACCATCCTGCCACCCCACTACTTCGTTTTCTTTTTCATTTGTTTTTATTTTTTCAGATGTTCAAAATGAACAAATAGTAGCGTTGGAATCTTATGGGAATCCCATCATCTGATTGAATGCCTCATAGGGAAACAGATGCTAAAAGCCATTTTCTGACCCAGGTTTCCACTGATGTTTACAATAGTGTTCGGACCAGACCTTATTCACATATTTAGATGTTTTATTGAGTAAATGAAAACAGAATAGCAAATCATACAAATGGAAATACAGCAAGCCTCATGAATATGAGCAGTGGACGTCATATTCACATTTTTAAGAGAAATGTAATTTCAGTCAAACATCAGTTGTTAAATCTAACCGTGACTAATAATGGTGATGTATTGTTTTGTGAGGCTAGAGGGGTGGCGCGGTAGGATCAAAGCTCTTGCCTTTTGACCTTCCAACCAACCTGTTTGATCTCTGGAACCTACAACTCTAAAACCTGTCCTGAGACTTCCATACCCCTCTGTGGTGTGCACATTCCCACACTCACATATTAGACACTAGTAATGATTTGTTTTTTAGTGTTTTGTAGTTTTTCCAGTCATTTTGTCTATACGTTTATTATTTTGTGATTCTATGAGAGTTTCAGCACGAGAGTATGAATGGTTTCACCCATATATGTTTTCATGTAAGATATTGTTTGTTCTTGATTTGGAAATGGAGTCTGACTGGCCTAGAGCTCCTTCTGTAGACAAGGCTAGCCTGGATCTTGTGGCAGTCGTCTCCTGCGAGTAGAGAATAGAAATATGCACTACTGGGCCTGGTTTATTTTGTAATCTAACTCAATCCCAGGCATCTACCAATACTGTCTTTCAGTGACATATCAGCTCACTCATGCACTATAGTCCTCGGAAACATGACTTCATAAGTGCCATATTTCCTATCTTAGTGTCTTAGAGACAGACACTCAGTCCATGTCTAGCCCATATTTAGAACTAGGTTAAAGATGTTTATATTTAAATCCACCTTGGCTCTGTATGATATCCTATGCGTTCTTACTTTTTCCATCATCTATAGTCAATACTTCTTATTGTGTTACAGTCTGCATTTCTTGAATGTATTCTAAAATGCTTTCTGGAACAGGAATGGATATGAATACTTACTTTTAGTAATATAAACAGGATGAGCCTGATGTGGCAGGAAGTAACACTTACAATCTCGCGTGATTTAAAGTGAGATAAGAGGTGAAAGTATAAACTCACACACACTCTCTAGCCACTTCATAGGAATAAACGGAGGCCGCTGCTAATAATCAGTTAATCAACATAACAACTGACACTATGTAGGCGATTCCTTTTCCACCTAACGCCCTCTAGCGTCCAAAATGAATCTTACTCACTGCCGTGTATTCATAACTTTACAACCCGATGCTGGATGTTTTAAAAGCGAATTACGGAGCGTAGAACCTTGAGCAATCAAGGATGATCTATTGTTCTACAAGTCATAATATTCTCCTTTTCAAGACTAATGAATACAGACAGTAAAATCTCTGGAAACATTGTAATATTTTTAACCCATTCAGATTCTAAGATCCTGTATCGTGTATCTCTAGGGCAGCTTCATCGCAACCTAGAAAATAAACTTTATTGTCTACCCTGGCAAATAGTGAGTGGGGTTTATTTATAAATAGTAACAGTTGGGAATACTGATCATTGATAGTGGAGGGAATTATTGTGATGAAATGGTGAAGCTCTATAAGAGTTTCAGCATGAGAATATGAACGGTTTTACTCATATATTTTTGTGTACGGTATTGTTTGTTCTTGATTTTGAGGGAAACAGCGTTCTTTGCATTCTAGCAGAATCTGTAGTCCTCACACGCCTTTAAAAAAAAAAAAAATCCACATTCTTCAAAGGGCAGTCTAGCCCTAAGAGGCACCCTGTAGACGCCAGGAAGGGATCCGGTCTAGGTAGCTCTCTCTCTTTTGGATACTCGACGCTGGGATTCCTAGATGGTTACACAGAACACTCGGCCTCCACGCGTCCAGTAGCCAGTAGGTGGCATTCTCGCTCCTTAACTGAAGGGTGTTCCCAAGGAACCCTGGCAGCGTGGCAGTTCCACCCCCACCGGGAACACCCGAAGGCTGCATCCCAGACTTAATCTCCATCTATGGCTCCGCCCACCCCACAAAGTCCGCGGCGACGAATGGCGTCGTGGAGGGGGCGGAGCTACGGGAGGTGGGCTGAGGGGGTGGGGCCTGGGAGGAGACAAAGCCGGGAAGAGTTAAAAAGCCTTGACCCTGCCCCCGGGCGTCGGAGCGAAGGTTGTGGCGGATGCTGATCTGACTGGGGCCGGGTTAGAACAGCTTGTGTACGCGCGGGTGTGAGCGGGTGAGTAGCTGGGGCGCCTCCGGCTGCAAGCTGGCGCTTCTTCCCCTCCTAGGGCTCAGAGAGGCAGCCGCCGCCCCTTACTATTAAACTATTCATAGAAGGCTGGAGTGAGAGAAAAGGAAGAAAATCCAGATCTTGGCTGTGCAGAGATGAACTCAGTGGCAAGGCCCTAGGGCACCCAGAGACACTTCCAGAGTTTGGGCTTAGGAGAGGGAAATGGGAGTAGCAGAATGTTGCTTGCCTTTCTGTATAGAAGGGCGCTCCCGAGGGTGGGATCGTATGATTTGGTAGGCAAGGACGTTGCAAGTAGTGACAAGTGGCGAGGCAGATCTGCACCCGCGGAGAATTCAGCTTTGGGGACACAGAGAACTCTTTGAGTGTTGGGTGTAAAAGGAATAGGCAAGAAAGCTGGTTGCAGAAAGGGTGTAAGCCAGGAATTTAGGCGTGTACCCCAATCAAGGTTCAGGGGTGGGACCTGACTTAAGGTTGGCAAGTGCTAATAAGAGTATAAGTGAGGGAGGGGGTGAAGGTAGGCGGGCCTCCAGCTTCAGTCTAGAGTGTTTACTTAGCCACCTGGGGGCGCCCTGGGTATTCGATTCCTGAGGAGTTCTGCGGCCATCTCGGTGGACCTCGTATTTAAGGAGGGGCTGAAAGGAGGGGCTGGCGTGGGGTTCTGGAAGGAGGAACCAAGTCAGCTTCATTAGCACAGCTTGCACAACGCCCACAAAGATATCTCCTGTCTCAGTGTCACCCGAGGTCGAGCAAACCAGAGACCCGCAAGAAGCCAAAAAGCCGGGTGCTTACCCTAGGACTCACCTTCCTGTGGTGAGCTGTACGCACACCGATATTTGTACTCCCGTGATCTTTATTTGGAAGGCTCCTGTGCAAATAAACTGCCCTTTGCCCCTCCGGATACATTAGCACTGTACTTTAAACCAGATCAACTGGGCTGTCAGGCTGGTATTAAATCCAAATAAATCCTCCTGGCATGGGTATTTGTATGTTAAGACTCTCTGTTCCCGATTTTGCTTTGTTTCAGGAGATAAATTGAAACAACTGTTCTTTAAGTCATCAAAATTGAGAGGCCTTGTTATGGTTGGAAGTCGATTTACCATCAAGATGAGAATTAGCAATGTTGCCCTCTAATCTGATTTCCTTAATGTGGCCACACTGTACAGTTAATTGGGTGTTAGTGCAGGTGTAGAAGAGGGAAGCAGGAATTTTCCAACAATATACTGCAACTACTTCCTTAGAGTCCCCACATGTTTTGCAACTTGAACTTGGCTGGAAAAAAAAAAAAAGATTGGCTCAAGATAGAAACTTGAGATTTATGAAAGTAAAATTAAGTATGGCAAAGGTTCCTATTGCTTAACTAGTTTATTGTGTTTGTTTTCTGGAACTACAGAGACTGTCGGATTGGAAGCTGGCTGCCTTCACACTATGTAAATAAGCAGGTAGCTGTTGGGCTTGGATCACACTTCCCTTCAAAGTTGGGGTTGGATGAAATCAGAACATGTGAGACCCCAGAAGTCAGGGAATCTAGGGGTACCTCAAGCCCACACATCCCATGGAAATCAAGTCCAGAAGAACAGTAGACATGATATAGCTTTACCTCTTTAATTAACAGGTGCCAAAAAGTCAATAGATAAAGGCAAGAAAGGAAACCTTGTGTCATTAGTGCATTCTGAGATATAGAAAGATTATAGCAGAGTATATATTCACCAAGAAGAAAATAAGGAACCAAAACAAAAGTTGCAGACATTCCAGGCATTGTGATCTTTTATTAGCTGTGTTTGCCATCACAGAAAAATAGCCTAGTCATAACTATTGCGTAATGCTGTGTAAGAACATGACCATGAAAGTGCATTATCAAAACTGAGATAAGTGTGCTGTCTCCTATTTGCCTTTAGCATATGGTCATGGTGAAAATGGAATTAATTATGAACTTTATGATCTACTGCAAGTTAATCTTTAAGTCGTTATCCGATGGGTGGTATGGGTTCACCCACACCAGTTTGTTGATTTCTTTTCAGTGAGTTCCAGAAACCTCTCAGTAATGGACTCGGGGTCTCACTTCAAACTAGAAATAGGATTCTAGAAATACAAATCTCAGAAGTAAAAATGAGACTTGGGAGTTGGGAAAATATTCCTGGCTTCTAGTGAGGAGCTGAGACCTACTGTCTAATAATCATTAGCCCTCCCCCCCTTTTTTTAAGGATCAAATTAGTTTAGCTATACTTTTCAAGACGGCTTTAGGTGGTAATCTAATTGCTTTAAAGTCTCCCAACTTTTCTGGTCCTCGGCTATAACCTCGATAAATCTTCCAGTGCATTTCTGGAAAGTTACTGTTATAGTGTCCACTGTGTGACAGAACAGGGCACTAGGGAAATTCAACACACGCAGCCCATACAGAGATCCTATGACAGGATGAGGTAGAGACATGACCAAACCCGTGAGTTCTGTTGGGGTTACTTACAGGAATATGGGTAAGGAGCAAAAATGCTTCTGCATCACCTCACCTCAGCTTGGGCGAGAACTCACCCAAGTTGGGAACCTGGAGCTCACTGCGAAGCCTGCAGGCAGCTCCACAGGATGGAAACTGTCCTTTCCAGGTGGCTGGTCTAGGTCTGGTCTCACTTGTCTTCTTCAAAGCCTGGCTTCCCTAGTCTGGCAATCTGGCCTTTTATTGTTCACTCCATGAGGGTAGGGCCTAGTGTCTGCTCAGTCTCAGGTATTTTGAGTTGTTCACCTGCCTGCTTCAAGAGCTTGGTGTGAGATAGAATGTTTCAACCACAGAGGAAATGGTTTGTTTACACAACAGTGCCCTGTAAGGGACCTCTCAGAGGTTCAGGGACCCTTTGCCTCCTGAGCAACAATAGCAACAATGCTATTCTTTAAAGCCTTGAAGTTTCTCCTTTTCCAAGCAGTCACCTTTGCCCTTTATTGGAATCAGATAAATTAATACTTTTGGTTTGTTTTGAGACAGGCTTTCTCTGTGTAGCTCTGGCTGTCCTGGAACTTGCTCTGTAGACCAGGTTGGTCTCAAACTCAGATCCACCTGCCTAGCATGTGACATCACTGCCTGGCAAATAAATGCTTTTTAAAGTGATGACCTTCCTAGAACAATGTAGTGTCCATCATACAAACAGCTGCTCTTGCCCCTGAGAAGCCAAGGGAACCGACAGGACTTGAGATACCAAGAAACATAACTTGGATAAGCCTGTGCACTAGGCAGGGGCCTTTCTGTATCCTGATTTCTTTATCTGAAGAAATCACTGTAGTAATATAGCCCCACATTGAGTCATCTCTGTGATAACAGATCTGCTTTTGTAATGGTTGAGAATAATGATTGCATTATTAGGGGTGTGTTTCAGGGTCAGGTTCCCCTACATTTTAGCCAGATGTCCTTGGCAAGGCTATTCGTCTCTCAAGTGGGAAAATAATTTCTTACAGAGTCATCTTATAACCCTGATTCAGAAGCCACACGTAAACCATTGTAGCTGTGTCTTGCACAGAGAAGTCTCAATTGTGTTGGTAAATGTGATTGTGACTATCTATATAACTGTGCTATTATAAATTGTTCTTTTTTAATAGTCAGCAATTCATTGATACTTCATTTCTACTTTATAACATGAAAAGGCGCATGTCTTTTTTTTTTTAATTAGGGTTATTGAAGTAAAAATGTCCAGAAAAATCCATGGCGGTTCTGTGGTGGAAATGCAAGGAGATGAAATGACACGGATCATCTGGGAATTGATTAAAGAAAAGCTCATTCTTCCCTACGTGGAACTGGATCTGCATAGGTAAACGACTTGCTCTTCTCTGTAGCCAGCAAACTCAGAAACAATTGTTATTTCACATTGTACCTGACATTTTTTGTTACATATATAATACCTTTTGTGATTAAAAGGTTATAAAACCTTTTGCAATTAAAGGTTTAAGTTTGTTGTTGTTTGGGTTGGGTTTTTGGGTTTTCTTTGAGACATAGAGACTTGCTACATAGCCCAGATTGGCTTTGAACTCACAACAGTCCTTCTGCCTCAGCTTCCCAAATGCTAGGCCAACAGTCATATACCACAATTCTTAGCCAAAGCTCATTTTTTTTATCTTAAATATATACAGATGGATCTATTTTTTTGACTTTGTGTGTATGTATGTGCACACATTCCACAGCATCCCTGTGGAGGTCAGGGCAACCAACTGATGGAAGTGGATTCTCTGCTTCTAACCTGAGAGCTCCAAGGATCAAACTGTCAACTTCAGGTCATCAGGCTTAGGAGCCATTGCTCCTCGGCCCTCAGGGAATCTTCTGTTTCTTCATACTGTTAGAAAAAGTGGGATTGCCATTATTTCAAAGTTAAGCCCTATAAAAGAAACATGGCAGTTTTTGAGGCATGCCTCACCCTGCTTTCCCTGTGAATGTCTCAATAAACCAGCAGTCTAGAGCAGTCTGTATATTTCTTGTAGAAGGAAAAAAAAAATAGAGGCCGAGAAGAAACTAAATGCAGAGAGTTCATCTTTGTCCTTCCCAATTGGCTCTTCTGCTCATCCACTGTCAGTGGGTGGGGCTTCACTTCTCCTCCTGCATCTTCTGTCCTTGTCACCAGGGAACCCACCCTCCAGAAGCAGCTCCTGTGCCTTCGCCCTGTTTGCTGTGTTCAGGGGCAGAGTAGAAAGAATGTTATTTATTTTCTCCTTTTTTCCTGTTATTTTTCCCTTTTTTTCTTTTTGTTTTGTTGTTTGTTTGTTTTTGTTTTTTGTAACCCTGCCTATCCTGGAACTTGCTCTGTAAGCCAGGCTGGTCTGGAACTCAGAGATCCACCTGCCTCTGCCTCAAAGTGCTGGTATAAAAGGTGTGTTTCACCACCTACTGGCCTGCCTGCTCCTGGTGTTTTTCATAAGCTTGCTCCTTGCTTTTTCTGCACATTTGAACTACATAGAGACTTTTTTTTAAAGGGTAAAGCAGTCAAAGGCTGGCATGGTATACGATTGAGCAATATATTTAAGCAAACTATTGATGTCTGCCTTTGCCTTGACCCAGAATCACTCTGTACACATCCTGTTTCTTAGTTGGGTACAGATATTTAGTTCATATTATATCACTAGCAACCTTTTGATTATGTAAATCTAAGCTGCTGGTACTGTCTATATTACAACCAAAATAAGACCAATATTGTAGTTGCTTAAGAAACGAGAGGGTGGGGGAGAGGGAGAGAAGGAGAACGAGAGAACACACACAGCATGGAGACAGGGATTGTTTTCAGAGTTTTTAATTTTAGGTTAGACTACGTGTGTGTGTGTGTGTGTGTGTGTGTGTGTGTGTGTGTGTGTGTACTCGAGTGCACGCGCATATACCTGGTTCCTGGAGAAGCAGGAAAAGGGCATCAGATTGCCTGAAATGGAGTTATAGATGGTTATGAGTCAGCACATGGGGGCTGGCACCAAACCAACCCAGGTCCTCTGCAAAAGCAGCAAGTGCTCTTAACAACTGAGCCATCTCCTAAGACCTTCTTTTTGGTTTTGATTTGGTTATTGTTTTGTTTTGTTGTTTTTGAGACAGGGCCTCACCATGTAGCCCTGATTAACTTGGACCTTACTATATAGACAGACCAAGCTGACCTAGAGGCTATGCTCCAGCTAAATGGTTAGAGATGCTTATCTGGAAGCAAAATTCTTACATTTTCTTATGTAACTCGCTCTGTGTGTGTGTGTGTGTGTGTGTGTGTGTGTGTATGTGTTTGTGTGTGTGCGCGCACAAGCTCACATGTGTGTATATGATGCACATGGCTGTACACATAGCCTAGAGGACAACCTTGGGGTTTTGTTTGTTTATGTGTTTGTTTGTTTGTTTGTTTTGAGGCAGCCCTTTCACTGACTTGGAACCCACCAAGTAAACTGAGCTGACCGGCTAGCAAGCCCTAGGATCCAGAATCCTCCTTACTCTGAGGTTACAAATGTATAATCCTATCTGGTGGGTTTTTATGACCAGCCCTTTTCTGTCTTTGAAGGCAGGTTCATAACTCCGGTGGGATTGAACTCAGGTCCTCAGGCTTGCAAGACAAGCACTTTAGTGACTGATCTCTCCAAGGCCTGCATTAGGCACATTAAAAGAGAGTCCTCCGGGCTCTGCCAGTAATCCCAGCTCCTAGAAGGCAAAGGCAAAAGGGTTGCTCTGAGTTCCAAGCTGGCCTAGACTAGCCTACAAAGACAAGAGTACATGACTGTAGGCTATGAAAGGCTCAGGTAGATTTTTAAATAGTTCTCCAGTTACATGATCACCTGGTAGGAAGGGGTGTGGAGTAGACTTTTCTTGTTGTTCTTGTCTTTTGGGGGGGGTGTTTTTAAAGACGATGCACAGTTGTCTAGGCCATTTCTTTCCTTTCTCCTGGAAATATTAAAACAAGGCAGGAAAAAAATCCTCTCCATTTGCAGATGGATTCTCCTGAGAAAGGGCTCCTATAACATGGACAACATTGTCCACATTTCCTGTGGAGTTGTGATTATTCAGCATTTCCTAGGCACAGGTGATGAGTGTGTGGCTCTGTACTGTGTATATGAATTCTCTAAAGCCAAAGCAGAAAGCATTTTTTGTTTGGACTCTCTCTGTATTTACAGCAGCAGTTGGGATAGGTCGGGAAAGGAAGATGCAAACCCCAAAAAGAGAAAGTCAGCTTACTTATTAGCTGGTTTGGAGACCTGAGACTTCTGTTAGGCCGTGGAAAACAAAATGAATCGCTTCGTGATTTTGTTTCGTTTTTTTTTTGAGAAAGAGGGTGGTGTCTGGTTTGTTTTGTTTTTTGTGTTTTATTTTGGGTTTTTTTTCTGGCTTTTTTAAAATAGGGGTGTGTGTGCACGTGCATGCGTGCATGCGTGCGTGTTTAGCCCTGGCTTCCCTGGAACTTGCTCTGTAGCTCCTCAAAATCAGAGATTTCCCCTGCCTCTGCCTCCCAAGAACTGAGATTAAAGGTGTGCGCCAACACCTCCCAGCTTGTATTACTTTTAATAAACTATTACATACTTAAGCTTTATGGTTATTTTCTCTGCTCCATGGATGCCAGCATTCATTCCTCTGTCAATAGTCTGCACTACAGGAGCTGGTGCTAAATACGGAATACACAAGATGGTTGGTAGATTCCATTGCTTATCCAGTAAACTACAGGCTTGTTTCCTGAACAAAGAAACTTACCAAGAAGTAGGGGAAGGCTCACCGCATGACTAACTGGCTTTAACAAAAGAGTTTTCAGCTCTTTTGGCACTGATGGCCAAGAGGTAACCTTCCCAGCACTTCAGTACAGACAGAACAACGCTTTAGTCCTTTCACCTCACCGCCTCTTCACTTATAAAGTTTAAAACTAACAATGGGAGAATAAGGTTGGACTTGGCTTTAATCTGTTTGCTAGTTGTGTGGATGGAAGCCAGGTGGAAGGGTTGCCTCTAAGCTGTTGCCTTCAAATGGTGAAAAACAGGAGGCAATTTAGCAGACTGCATTGGCTTCAGCTTAGTTTTCTGACAGCCATTTTTCCCCGAACCTGGGGGAGGCAGGGCGCAGCCTTTTTTTGCAGATTATACACCCATCTTTTGTTTGATGCTAAAACGTGACATACTTAGATGTGTTTAGGGTCTTCACTTTGGCCCGGCAAGCTCCGAGTGCAGGTCGCAGCCTGTCAGTTTGTCTATACAGTTGCCCTGACATCTCTCCCTCTCCAAGCTATGACTTAGGCATAGAGAATCGGGATGCCACCAATGACCAGGTCACCAAGGATGCTGCGGAGGCTATAAAGAAATACAACGTCGGCGTCAAGTGTGCTACCATCACCCCCGATGAGAAGAGGGTTGAGGAGTTCAAGTTGAAACAAATGTGGAAATCACCCAACGGTACCATCCGGAACATTCTGGGCGGCACTGTCTTCAGAGAAGCTATTATCTGCAAAAATATCCCCCGGCTAGTGACAGGCTGGGTAAAACCCATCATCATTGGCCGACACGCCTATGGGGACCAAGTAAGTCATTTGAGTGAATAATTTCATTTTTCATGTTTATTTTTCACAGACCTGTAGCTCTAGTATCTATGTTCATTCTTTGGGTATCTATGCCCTTAAGGAGGTCCAACATACATTATGCATAAACTATACATTTACATATGTTCAGGAAAGGGTAAAAATACAGAAAAACTTTTTTTTTCTCCATCTTTATTAACTTGGGTATTTCTCATTTACATTTCGATTGTTATTCCCCTTCCCGGTTTCCAGGCCAACATCCCCCTAGCTCCTCCCCATCCCCTTCTCTATGGGTGTTCCCCTCCCTATCCTCCCCCCATTACCAACCTTCCCCCAACAATCACATTCACTGGTCAGTCTTGGCAGGACCAAGGGCTTCCCCTTCCACTGGTGCTCTTACTAGGCTATTCATTGCTACCTATGAGGTTAGAGCCCAGGGTCAGTCCATGTATAGTCTTTGGGTAGTGGCTTAGTCCCTGGAAGCTCTGGTTGGTTGGCATTGTTGTTCATATGGGGTCTCAAGCCCCTTCAAGCTCTTTCAGTCCTTTCTCTGATTCCTTCAACTGGGGTCCCGTTCTCAGTTCAGTGGTTTAATGATGGCATTCGCCTATGTATTTGCTGTATTCTGGATGTGTCTCTTAGGACAGATCTATATCTGGTTCCTGTCGGCCTGCACTTCTTTGCTTCATCCATCTTGTCTAGTTTGGTGGCTGTATATGTATGGGCCACATGTGGGGCAGGCTCTGAATGGGTGTTCCTTCTGCCTCTGTTCTAAACTTTGCCTCCCTATTCCCTCCCAAGGGTATTCTTGTTCCCCTTTTAAAGAAGGACTGAAGCATTCGCATTTTGATCATCCTTCTTGAGTTTCATGTGTTCTGTGCATCTGGGTAATTCAGGCATTTGGGCTAATAGCCACTTATCAATAAGTGCATACCATGTGTGTTTTTCTGTGATTGGGTTACCTCACTCAGGATGATATTTTCCAGTTCCATCCATTTGCCTATGAATTTCATAAAGTCATTGTTTTTGATAGCTGAGTAATATTCCATTGTGTAGATATACCACATTTTCTGTATCCATTCCTCTGTTGAAGGGCATCTGGGTTCTTTCCAGCTTCTGGCTATTATAAATAAGGCTGCTATGAACATAGTGGAGCACATGTCTTTTTTTATATGTTGGGGCATCTTTTGGGTATATGCCCAAGAGTGGTATAGCTGGATCCTCAGGCAGTTCAATGTCCAATTTTCTGAGGAACCTCCAGACTGATTTCCAGAATGGTTGTACCAGTCTGCAATCCCACCAACAATGAAGGAGTGTTCCTCTTTCTCCACAACAGATAAACTTTCAAATACCCATCTCAACACATTTTTTCCCAAATATCATTTTGTTAAGTTATACCATATGATAGTGCCACTTTTACACTGGGAAGAACATATGCTCAGATCAGCGGCTTTCAATGCTGTCTGTAGTGGGATCCTTTCATGAGATTTTGCTGTTGGTAGTAATGGTGATGGTTTTATTACATTGCTTTTTTTTAATGTTTGTTTGTTTGTTGTTGTCCTGTCATAAAGCAGTTAAAAATTGAACTTTGTGAGGATCAGTGTTTTGTTTTGTTTTTAAAAAATAAACCCACCTATTCTACTGTACAGACACATAAAGAACTACCAGGGATTACATCAAACTGATCACTTCGTGGATAAAAAGTCACCCAGTAGTTGCAATGAGCCTTGCGCAAGCATTCTGTACTGCTTGGAAAACAAGTGTCACTCATTTCTGTACCCCTACAGTTAGTCTCATTGAGCAGAAAAGTTGCTAACAGCACAGATTACAAAGTCTCAGGTTTTAATAGAACGTAGCGTGTATATCAAAAGGAACCTTAAACAAAACAGGAAGCTGTTCTGCTAAAATCTACAGGCTTCTCCGAACTCATCCCTGAAAACTGTGGCCACAGCAGATGTTTCTGTGTTCCAGGGACAGGGTCACAGCAGATTCCCTAATCATTAACCTGATTAGCATACTGCCTATTCGATATTTTTTTGTCTGTCTTGTTTACTCCTTAATTCCTGTGGTTTCAGTCACTTGAGGAATGTGTTCTATTTTCTTTTCTTTCTTTCTTTTTGGAAATAGCATGTTGACTCACAGTTTAATGTCCATAGATCTGTGCAAAGTATTTTAGGGCACATTAGTGCCTTAATTACCATAGTAAAGCACTTTCAGTGTCAGAAGTGTTTAGTCTTTCTGTTACCTGACTGAACTTTTGCACACTGTGATTATGGTCACTGTAAAGCCACAGGTGTAGCTGGCACCTGCCCCTGCACTGAAAAAGGTCCCACACTACAATGGCTTGTGAGTGCCTGGACTTGTGGGTGCCCCATGTAATGGGGGCATGAGACTTCACTATAAAGTGTCTCAGGCCCATCTTGGAAGCACCCATTCTTTGAACTGCCTTAACCTGGGGCCATCAGTCTGCCATTGCTGCTTCCAGAATGTCTGCTTTCTATGGACATGTGTCTGGTATTAGTAACAGTGATCACCACAGAGGGAGACTGAACTCTGAAAACTTAACAGCAGGTCACATCCCAGGCCACTTGACCAGGTGCGTTCTTCCCTGGTTCCTTCATGAAAAGCCGGTGCCAGAATCAGATATGCTCGGCATTCGACATTTAGATTAGCATCAGGGCATGAGGTAAGCTCTGTTGCCATCCTCAGGACTAGTGCTGGCATCCTTTCTAGCTTTCCCTCTGGATCATAACCAAGGTCATCTTTCTCTATAGTCTCATTCTACCCAGCACCCTCCACCCCTGTTTTAAAACCTCTTCAAGTCAATTCTCACCTGTCTGTCTTTACAAAGCTACAAGCTTCCTAAAGGGAAATGCTTGTGACAGATCGTTTTGATTGTCATTGTAACAGTCTAGAATCACTTGAGAATGGAGTCTTGAGAAAGAATTGTGATTTAGGTTGGCCCGTTGGTGTGTCTGAGGAAATTTTGTTTTGAATCCAGTTAATTTAAGAGGGAAGGTCCTCCCTGAACGTGGGCGGCACCGTTTCCCACCAACTGGGCCTTGGGTTGGGTGAAAGAAAGCTGAGCATAAGTGAGCATGCAAGCCTTGCTTTCCGTTCCTGCCTGAGGCGGTGAATACGGCCAGCTCCCTCAGCTTCTGCTGCTGTCACTTCCCCCTGTGGCAACCATCACCTGGAACTGAGCTAAAAGAAACCCTTTCTTCCCTAAATTGCTTTTGTGGAGTATTTTATGGCAGCAACAAAAGCCAAGCTGAGACAGAGCTGTGGGTTATTCTCCGTCCCCTCTGACTCGATCCTCATAAACCTGCAGTCTGTACCGTGGGCTCCTGATGAAGAAGCGCTAATCTTCAACATGCACTATTACTAACAAGCAGATCTCCCTCACAGAGGCCCCCACCACCCCCAACCCTAGCTCTTAAAACCAAAGAGCCCCAAGTTACACTGCTGGAGTTTGGCTCCATAATCTATTCCCCTGCCCCCCGAAGGGTTTCAGGTGGGGTACTTTTCCTAATGCCTGTTCCCCTCTTCACAGTACAGAGCAACAGATTTCGTTGTTCCTGGGCCTGGAAAAGTAGAGATAACCTACACGCCAAAAGATGGGTCGCAGAAAGTGACATACCTGGTGCATGACTTTGAAGGTATGTGCAGTCTGTCTCTGCCGAATTTCACCTTACAGATGCCTTAGGCAACCTTGTGACCGTAATTTCTTTTTAACTGAGATATGGCCAAGTGGTGGTGACATATGCCTTTATCCTAGAACTTGGGAGGCAGAGGCAGGCAGATCTCTGTGAGTTTGAGGCCAGCCTGGTCTACAGAGTGAATTCTAGGACAGCCAGGGCTACACAGAGACACTTTGTCTCAAAAAATGAAAAAACAACAACAAAGTAAAGGCCCTAGTTATGTGACCACGTAAAAAAACGACCTGAATCTACAACATTTCTGAGGAACATCAAAGTCTAAAGGGTTGGGCGGGTGGTTTTATGGGCAAAGCACTTGAACACTTGCCACATAGATTTTATTTGAATCCCCAGAACCCACATAAATCTAAACACAACTGTATGCCTACTATCAGGCTGGCCGCCCTGGCCCACACAGTGGTTAGCAACAGGAGACCCGGTCTTAAACAAGATGAAAGACCAACACCTGAGGTTGTCCTGATCCCCACATTGTTTATGCACAGACACGTACGCATGCAGTCCCTCAAACATACACGTGAATATCATCACACATACACAAATTTATCTTAAACTATGTCCAAAATTCACACAAACAGGAAACCAAGAGCCTCCCTAGCTTTTGCATTCCTTGCCTCCTCTAAGTGATAATGTTTTCATAGCTTCTACGTCTTCATAGATTCATAGATTCTAGTTCTACGGGTTTAGTGTTTTTTCCATTCTCAGCCAAGTTAGCCTGGGGCCTTGGCATGGATTCAGGTTTGACTTTCAGTAATAACAGAAGTCAATAAGAGTTGTGAAACACCAGTGATTGCATGTAACGTAATTGTTTACCCCAGTTATCACAGGTGTGCTCAGTATCCCCCAGGAAGTTAGAAGATTTTTACCCGGTAGTTAAAATGCAAATCTTTTTCATTGTGTACACCTAAGTTTAAGATGCATGTTGGGAACCGGAGAGATCACTCCCTGGGCAGAGTACTTGCTGTGCAAACATGAGCTGAAATCCTCAGATCCCACATACAAAGCCAGGCCCAAAGAGCAAATGTTGGGAATCCCAGTGCCCGTCCCTACAGGGCCTTGGAAGCAGAGACTTGGAAACTCACAAACTAGCTAACCTGATAAGTGCAGGAGTGAGCAGCAAAGGAGAGCCTGCCTATGGCAACAGAAGACGACGGCCGAGGTTGACTTCTGCCTCACATGAGTGCGGTGGCACACAGGCACCATACACACACACACACACACACACACACACACACTCACACACACACACTCATACACACACTCACACACACTCACACGCACACTCACACACACACTCACACTCACACACTCATACACACACTCACACACACGCACATACACACTCACACACACTCACACTCACACACGCGTGCGCACACACACTCACACACACTCTCACACATACTCACACTCACACACACTCACACAGACACTCACCCACACACTCACTCACACACACACACACTCACACACACACACTCATACTCACACACTCATACACACACTCACACACACGCACATACACACTCACACACTCACACACACTCACACTCACACACGCGTACGCACACACACTCACACACACACTCACACTCACACTCACACACACTCACATGGACACTCACCCACACACTCACTCACACACACACACACTCTCACACACACAAACACACACACTCTCACACACACACACACACACACACACACACACACACACGCCATATATGCACACAGTTAAAAAATAAAGTACAGTCCACAGTAGTGGTGCAGGCCTTTAATCCCAGCACTCAGGAGGCAGAAGCAGAGGCCGAGGGAATCTCTGTGACTTTGAGGCCAGCTTGGTCTACAGAGCAGTTTCCAGGACAGCCAGTGTTGCACAGAGAGACCCTGTCTCAAAAACATGAAAATAAACAAATAAATTCCATGTTGGAACTTGTTAAAGTGTGTTAAGAAAAGTTCCAACTTCCTTGCCCAGTCTTCATTATGCTTCTAGTCCCTAGGGGTAGTATTCCATGTTTTGACATCTTCAGGATCTTTTGTTGTTTTTGTTTTTGAGACAAGCTCTCGCTGTGTAGCCCGTGTTATACCTCTGCCTGCAATCTTCAGGATCTTAAAGACTATATGATTTTCTTACTGCTGTTGCCTTTCTAAAATACATTAAAACATCCTTATCTAGAACAATGCTTCCCCTCTGGGTCTGTGCTATAACCTGTCCAAGTTGTAAGTTCACAGTTCTGAGCCCATGGTGGCTGCTGAGAAATTGGTCCATGGGTGTTGTACATGGTTTTAGCCTTGGTACAAATACCACCATCCTTAAATTTCTTCTCTTTGTTCTTTGTGATGTCCTCTCCACAGAAGGTGGTGGTGTTGCCATGGGTATGTACAACCAGGATAAGTCAATTGAAGATTTTGCACACAGTTCCTTCCAAATGGCTCTGTCGAAGGGCTGGCCTTTGTATCTAAGCACCAAGAACACTATTCTGAAGAAGTATGATGGACGCTTCAAAGACATCTTCCAGGAGATCTATGACAAGTAAGAATTGAGGGCAATAGGGTCTAGCCCTGGGGCAAACCGAGTGAGGGACATCATTAACCCTTACATTGGGTAATGGCAATGAGATTTAGCAGGACTGAACTCTGAGGTGCTCTTAGAAGGTAAATGTCTTCTTAAATAAGGGCCACACATTTATTTTTTTTTTTTTAGTAGGGACCCGGTTATTCAGTGTTTGAATGAAGTAGCCTGTTTATGTTGCAAAGTGCATTTCCGAAGCAGTCCCAGTTTATTTCTCTTAAAATCTTTGCTTGAATTGAAAGGTCTGCTCTAAGATGTTATTTCTCTTCCTTATGTAACAGTTCCCATTTCAGCCACATGTGAGACAAGCTTGTGTTGCTTTAGCCTCCCTGTTAGGGCAAGTGTTCCGATGGGAGCTGTGACTTTGAGGCTGGCCTGGTCTCATGAGACCTATGCTGAAGCATGGAGATCCCTCTTCCTGTGGCCCATCTGCTCCAAGCCTGGGCACTGTTATATTTTTAAAATAAACTGAATTACAGAATCTGATCATTATTGAAAATAGTAGGAAGTAAAGAAGTAGGTGGGAGAATCTGTTTTTCTCTTGTAATTCTTAGACCTTCATTCATAAGAGAGAATAGAATAGTGTTCTGAGAGACAGCCACTTTGAGGGTTCAGGATAGGAGTCTAAGCACTTGTCTGTCCCAAGTTTGTGCTGTATCTACCAAAAATAAGGTTTCCTGTCCTTTGGGGGAGTTGTAAATGGAACTCCTGATAAAACTAATTCTGTTTTATTCTTATTTTCTCTTCTTTGTTTGCTTGTTGTAGGCAATACAAGTCCAAGTTTGAAGCTCAGAAGATCTGGTATGAACACAGGCTCATAGATGACATGGTGGCCCAGGCTATGAAATCAGAAGGAGGCTTCATCTGGGCCTGTAAGAACTATGATGGTGATGTGCAGTCAGACTCAGTAGCCCAAGGTAAATCTAAAAAATGGGCAGAGGACCATGTAAAGGAAGCACATGCTAGCAGTGAGGCTATTCCACAAAGTTCTCCATTGTGAGAAGGGGCTTTAGTTTCCTTTAAAGACTTCTGTATGCGTTAGTGCTCTCCCTGCATGTACGACTGTGACAGTGCCAGGTCCCCTGGAGCTGGAGCCACAAACAGTTGTGAGCTGCCATCTGGGTGCTGGGAATTGAACCGGAGTCCTTGGGAAGAGCAGATAGAGCTCTTAAGCAGTGAGCCATCTCTCCAGCCCAGCCATACAAGGGAATTCTTAGTCCTTGCCAAATGAACTGTTAACAGCGCAGGACGCCTGGAGGCACACTTAGGTGCCTAGATAAGCGAACCGCGATCCTCCTGGGAAAGTAACTTTACTCAAAGTCACACAGGAAGTTCCTGAGTGATTTGCCATTCTTGGCTCCAGCCTTACCAATGGTAACTCGTCTCCGCCTTTTACCCCAGTTGAAGTTTCAAAGCTCCCAGTGGGTAGTAGCTAATGCCATATCGGAGCACTCAGTTTCCCTATCCTCGTATCTCCTGAGGCCAGGTCTGATGGTGCACACCTTAACCAGGAGGCAGAGGCAGGTGGATTTCTTTGAGATCCAAGGCCAGCATGGTCTACATAATGAGTTTGTGAACAGCCAGGGACATATAGAAAAGTCCTGTCTCAAACAAACAAAACAATATAGAGAGAAAACCAAGAAGAAGTTGTAAAGTGAGGGACCCCAGCACCAAGGACAGGGTCTCCAAGAGGTACTCCTCCTGCCAACCTTGAAGGCTGTTCTAATGCTCTATAAAACAAATGCTTGGCAATTAGCTTCCAACACAAAGGAGGCGTGCAAAGCCCAATGCTGTTTATAGAAATTTTAAGAACAGTGTGGTTATGCCGTATAAAATTCCCTGATTTCTGCACCAGATTACCCTTCAGTTTGAGGTTTGCACAAGGGAAGCCCATGACCCTGAATCTCCACGGTTGAGTGTTTGCGCTAGTTTCAGTTATGTTTACTTTACCGCAGGAGGCA
Organism: Rattus norvegicus; assembly: GCF_021556685.1. NCBI lineage: Eukaryota > Metazoa > Chordata > Mammalia > Rodentia > Muridae > Rattus > Rattus norvegicus. The sequence goes on along the minus strand of NC_141542.1, from coordinate 81,731,589 downwards.
CTGCTTTTGGTCTTGTGAAAGCTGAGTATCTGTAATCAGTTTGAAAATCAGTAGACCAGCCCGACAGAAAATAACGTTAGTATCATATATATTGGTTACACAACTTTCTGTCTCTAAAACCTCGTGCGTTTATGCCGAGTGGAACAGTCCTCTGTAGTAACACAGTGGTAGATAAAGAAAACCCGCAGGTGCCATCAGAGTTCTGGGAAAGGTACACAAAGCCATTCCAAGGCCTTGTGTGGCTAGGCATGTGTTGTATCGTGAGCTCAATCTCCACACCCGTTGTTGTTAAGTATCCTGTCATCACAGGAAGAAAATGTCTAGAAAACCACTAAAGTGCAGTAAGCCCCCCCAACAGCCAAGGCACTGCGCTTGCCTACAGCCTGTAAGTCACATGACCTCAGCGAGCCAATCAGATCGCAAGGCAGCGGAGCTGGCCTCCCTCTCCTGGAGAAGCACAACTGCTGTGTCCTCACAGCCTTTTGTTTATGTTCTCAGCTTGACAAGGGCACCAACTAATGTCATGGTAGATATGTTGGGTAGGCGCCAGGAAGCCACAGAGTGGGGTGGAGCATAGGTCAGACCCACAGTGAAACATGAAGCCCCTCACCAGTCACTGTATCTGAAGCCTTGGGGCTGCACCGGTACTGGAGAGAGCCACTGCTCCCACACAGAGGCATCTTTACTTTTTAAACGCCTGCCCTCTGTTTACCAATTTCAACATAAGGAGTTGCTGTTAGATCAACGTGAGTAGATTTAGACCGGTACAGTTAGGCGTCACTCAGTTCCTCAGGAGCCTGCTTAGGACCTGTTATCAGTTAATGAGCTCTTGGAGATCCCATCCTTGGGAGTTAGGAGTTCCTCGATTTATTCCTTGCCAGAATATCTTGGTTCTCTTTTTACGTTTTCAGCCTGAGATATGACAATAAAAAAATTAGGTGACATTTACCTTCCATATGAAGTATTTGTTTTGTTTTATTTTGTTTTGTCTTAATCATTTACAAATGAATAAAATAAGGAGGGGAAAGTTTGATTTCACTGAAGTCTAAGATGACCAAAACAACATGGGCTGGTAAAATGACTCAGCAGGTAAGGGCATCTACCACCAAGCATAGTGACTGGAGTTCAGTTCCCAAGATCCACACAATAGAAGAATAGAAGTGACTCTCAAAAGTTGTCCTTTGATCGCCACACATATATGGATGCACATGTGCACACATACACGCATACCAAATAAATAATAAAAAAAATCAATGTGACCAAAAAGTAAAATCAAAGAATCTTCTTGGTGTCAGACAAAAAAAAGAAACCTGCTTATAATATAATTTATCATCAGCTTCCTTAGGTGGTCATAAAGAAAATGGAAGTGCTTTGCAATCGAGTAAAGAATGCATGAAAGAAAAGGCAGTTGCATGGACTTAAAAGTGGCAGTAAGGTTCCTTGGGTAGGGAACTGCAGAAAACAGTTATTTGCCAAGAGTATTGAGAACAAGGGGAAGCAAGTTGTTCCTACATCCACCCATCCCATCCTGCTTTTAATCTGCCTTTTCATCCCCATCTCAGCTAGGGTGAGCCACAGGAGGGCAGCAGATAACCCACATCCATGCTCCAGAACAAAGGGACACTCTGCACAGAGCAATGGAGCGGGCTCTTACTTGATAGGAAGTTCTGTTCTAAGTTTATAAGTATGCAACCACATCTTCATGATTACGTGTGTATTCCTCTAATCCCACAGCAACTCAGGGAAGTAAGCGCTTTCATTATCTAAACTTTATAGGCAGGAACCGTGGGAACCATGAAGCCGCAGAAGTATACTGGAAAGTAAATGTTCCAGAGAGAATAGTAACCTCTTCAGATGGTTTGATTCAGACTTGAAGCTGGGGTCCTGCTTTCTGAAGAGCATTACTGATGCTTTGTGTGCACCTGTGTTTATTTTGTTTACCATAACCTGTCAGCATCAAGTCACTCGCATCTCTAGCGAGATGCTGTTCATGCACCTGGACCCAATACTTCGTGCTCTTAACTTACAGGTTATGGCTCCCTTGGCATGATGACCAGTGTGCTGATTTGTCCAGATGGTAAGACGGTAGAAGCAGAGGCTGCCCATGGCACTGTCACACGTCACTACCGCATGTACCAGAAAGGACAGGAGACGTCCACCAATCCCATTGGTAAGATGGTATCTAGTTTACTGGTTTCCAGCCAGAGAACTCTTCAGGCAGTCTCAGAGGAACCCTTTGCTACTCAGAGACTCCTGCAAAATCATCACCAAAATTATCCTTTTGTTTTATTTGGAGGGTGGGTAAGGAGACAAAGTCTATGTACCCTAGGCTAGCCTAGAGCTTTTATGTGTAACACAGGGTAGCCTTAAACTCGTAGTAATTCTCCTGTCTCTGCTTCCCAAGTGTTGGGTTTATGAGTGTATACCATAATTAGGAGCCATTTTAATGTCCTTTAAACTGCAGAAGATCGATCTTCTATTTCGTTGAAGAATAAATGTTACAGAGAGGAGCATTTTCAAAAACATTTTCCTTTACCCTGGGAACAATGAAGTATCACTTAATGCCAAATACATAAATCTCTCTTAACAGAACTTTAGATAAAATATTTCCAACCATTCTAAAACTCATACATAACTCATAGCACCTAATGATGCCCATCGGCAAAACAGAAACTTGTCCCATCTCTGGAAAGAGTGAAATATTAGAAATCCCCATACCTGGAGTGATTTGAAATAGTGACTTTCTTTTCTTTTCTTAGCTTCCATTTTTGCCTGGTCCCGAGGGTTAGCCCACAGAGCAAAGCTTGACAACAATACTGAGCTCAGCTTCTTTGCAAATGCTTTGGAAGAAGTCTGCATTGAGACCATTGAGGCTGGCTTTATGACTAAGGACTTGGCTGCTTGCATTAAAGGCTTACCCAAGTAAGTGTGAGATGCCCTGCGCTCTATAGTCAAATCACCCCTCACTGAAATGAGTTATTCATCTTTTCTGGGGTCAATACACACTGTGTGTGAATTGTGTGGTAGCAGGTAGATGACCCACTCAGCTCTGTGAAATCATCTTTGTACAACCACACACTTTCACATTTGTCACTGTAGCAGGAAAGTGGTCATAGATCATAAGGAAATGCATAGATACAGTGGCATGCCAATCAAACTTCTGTGTACAGAACTGGGCTTCAACTAGATTTCATTTGCAAGTTGAGCTCTAACCTAGTGGGAAGCTATTCAAATGAAAGAGTTCTAATTAATTTTTTAAAAAAATGAAGAGGCAGGAATGATGGCTCAGTGCTTGAGCACTTACTGCTCTTGTAGAGAATGTGAGTTGGGTTTCCAGGGGTTAGGTCACTACACTGATGTGCACAGACACATACATAGCCTAATAAAAATAAATCTTTAGAAGAAATTGACACTGAAGGGCCTTTAGAGACTAGATTAGTCTACCCTTTTGTTTTCTTTAACTTTCTAGTCAGTAAACACCCTAAGTATAAGTATAAGCGATTCAGATGGTGTAGTCCCTTCCTGAAGTACTTACCAGTGTCCCTGTGGTGCCAGGATTTTTTTTCTCTTTTGAAGATCTGGAAGCCAGTGTACTAAATAGACAAGCTATTAATCAGAATCCTCTCTCAAAGAGAACTTATAAAATCAGCCCTGAAATCATAAACACACAACAGCAAAAATGGACTCATCAGGTTATATTTGCATATTTGTACATACATATACATATGTATGTAACAATAATAATATGGGGAGAAGACTATCAAATAGAGAGTGGAGGGGCCAGGAAAGAGCTGGGACTTGAGAGTGACTGAAGGGAGGGAAGGGACAGAGGAAAGTAATATAATTACATTTCAATTAAAATGTATAAAATTTTAAAAATTAAAACGAAAAGTGAAATCCTACTAAAATACAAATTAATACCAATATACCGGCAGAAATTTGTTACAGTTGCTATAGCCCAGGAAAGAGGTGGCCTCATTTACTACATGTTTCTTAGATCTCCAGCAAAGCTACATTTGCAACATTCTTACCAGGATAGTGGTTTTGTAATCTACTCTTTCGGCCTGTATTAACAGACTTTAAATGAAATGGTTTCAGTTACATTAGCATTAGCCGGACCTAAAGCTCCTGGTAGTTTATAGCCGTACAGCTAGTAGTCTCCTGTAAATGTACGCACGTGAGGCTCCTCTGCAAGGCTACCCTGAGCAGTCAGCCCCAGGAACCTCAACCATGGCCCGTAGAGTTGTAGCTTCTTAACATTAATGAGTTTTCTACTGTGATTTGTTTTAAATTACCTCATACCTCATACCATATCAGAGAAAAGCTAATTTTTCTTCTTTTTTTTTTCCTCCCACCAGTGTACAGCGTTCTGACTACTTGAATACATTTGAGTTTATGGACAAACTTGGAGAAAACTTGAAGGCCAAACTAGCTCAGGCCAAACTTTAAGGTCAAACCTGGGCTTAGGGCAAATCTTTGTGGTAACTAAGTCCACAGTTTACATATTTCCTTTTTGTTTTAATAACACTCAAGGTTAAAAACAAGAATCATTTTGTAATTTGTTTAGAAGACGAAGTTGAACTTTTCTATATGTTTACAGCCTATTTTCTTTTTCATACAGTTATTGCCACCTTAATGAATGTGGTGGGGAAGGTTTTTTTAATTGTATTTTACTGTGTAATAGCAGTCTAGGAATTGTGTTAGTATCTGTTCACAATTAACTGTCACTTTTTCTTTGCTCTAATGTAAATGACCAAAATCAGAAATGCTCCAAGGGTGAACAATCACTACACTATGTTTCCCCGTAAAGGTGAAGGAGAGGCTCACCTCCCCTACTGTCCATGAGTGTGAACACAGGGAGCTTTTGTGTGCAAATGTTGCACTGTGTGTGGAAGAGACTGGAACAAATAGAATGTGTGTAGCTGAAATGCATGGCAGCCATGTTTGTAAAGAGCACTTATGTGTCCAATATACTAATTATACGTTAAGACCACTGGAGAATTCCAAGTCTAGAATAAATACAGACTGGAGGTTTCTGCTCTTTGATTTCTCCTGTGGCCGAGCCCAAGTATGATCCTACCCCAGACAGCACAGCATTTCACCCATGTGCAATAATGGGAGCTGCATCGTTTTCGGATTTCTGCTGGCCTACTACATTTCTTTTATATAAATGTGATTGTTTTTCAGAAGTTGATATTAAACACTATCCCAGTCTAGTCCTTCTAAACTGTTAATTTTCATTAAAATGAAGTACTAACAACTCTTCTTTGAAGTGTTTACTGTGTTTTTATTAAGCGTTGTTCATTTCTTTTCCTGTTGCTGTAATAAAATACCTTGGTAAAAGGGTTTTAAAGGAGATTAGTGTGGCTGGGAGTCAGGGTAACAGGAGCTTGAAGCAGCTGGTCCTGAAGCAGAGAGCAATGGATGCATGCCAGTGTTCAGCCTGCTTCTCTTTGTGCACAGTTCAGGACCCCCAGCCTAGAAACCAAGATGGTGCTTCCCATAGCACTTAGCAGAGATCAGAGAATCCCTTGCATGTATGCCCAGAGGCCATATCCCAGATGGTTCTAGGCTCTGTCACGTTGAAAAGTAACGCAGTCACAAACACTAGATGATATCCTAGCCTCAGGAATTTGATTTGAAAATATTTCTTCTCTTAAGAACTCCACTGAGTACCAGCGGTGGTGGTGATGCACACCTGTAATCCTGGCGCTTGGGAGGCAGAGGCAGGAGGATCTCTGAGTTCCGAGCCAGCCTGGTCTACAGAGGGAGTTCCAGGATGCCCAAGGCTACACAGAAAAACCCTGTCTCTGAAAAAAAAAAAAACAAAATAAACACAAGTGTTAGCTGGGGAGTGGGGTACATAAATTAACAGACAGGAAGAGAGGAATTGCTCTGGAAGCACACAGAGTAGTGCTTCAAGATCCTGCTTCCAGTGTAAGAGAGGACAGGCCTAAGGGGCTAAGAAACTATCAGCAGACACTGCATAAACTGAAGAATGTAGGCATTACCCTGTACGTTAATAGGGAGACAGTGAAGATTTCTAAGAAGGGAAAGCCATGATCATGTTTTCAAAATCAGTGCTCTTGTAAAGGATGTTTGGTGGAGGTAAGAGCAGACGACTACTCGGGAGGGAGGACGACTACTCGGGAGGCAAGTGTAACTAACACGTTATTTGAAAAGCATTGAAGAGTCAACTGGCAGGTGCACTCACGAAAATGGGGTGGAATTCTGAGACCTCAGAAATGATGGGTGGGGCTAGAGATATGGTTCGGTTCATAAAGTGTTGGTAAGACCTGAGGTCAACAGCAAATGCACCTAAGAAAAAATAAAGGTGGGTAGTGCCTAAGGAACAGCAATCATCCAAGGCTGTCCCCCAGCTTACCCATGCACATGTGCAGGTACCCATACATAAACACAAATTGAATGAGTTGGTTTCTCTGTAAGCAAGAGATGTGGGTGGGCAGTAGGAGCCTCCCCGGCTTCTTCCTCAACACTTAGAGAAGGCTCTCCTCATCACAGTATCTTTGGTGTAGGAGGCTCTGTGAATCTGGACTCTTCCACCTCAAAAGTCCATTAGGGCCAGTGAGTTAGTTCAGCCAATAAAAGCACCTGCCACCAAGCTTAACAACTTCAGATTGTCTTCTGGTACCCACATGTTAGAAGGAGAGATCGGGAAAGATGTCCTCTGACTCAAGCACACGCATGTGCCCCCCTCCCTGCCAAAAAAGGGACTAAAAAATGTAGAACAAAACAAGTCAATGAGTAGAGTGGCAGTCTCTCATTTTCTAGTCTGCCCTCCAGGCAAGCTGGAGCTTAGGCTATAGACAATGCCTGTACACGAGGCTTTTCAGAACCCAACAGGTAGTGATACAGCATGCACATCTAGTTCCTCGGTGCTACCCACAGGGTGAACCCCAATCCAAACCTGTAGTCATTGACTAGCTCTCTTACCAATAAAACCTCACGAAGTAGAGGAAACCCACGTGGCATGGACATTTCATCCCAGACAAAACAAGTTATAAACAACCATATCAACTCTTCTGACACGGGAGTAGGTCCTAGTATTCATCAGCCTTCCCAGATGAACCTAGGGCAATAGGAAAAAAACACATTGTTTCTAGCTAAAACTATTAGGAGAGCCAGACACACAACTTTAATCCCTCCACTTGGGAGGCAGTGGAGGGCTGATCTATGAGTTCAAGGACAGAATAGTCTGCAGAGTAAGTTACAGGACAGCCAGGTCTACACAGAGAAACTCTGTCTTAAAAAAAAAAACAAAAACAAAACAAAAAAAAAACAAAAACAAAAAAAACTGAAAAAAGCAAAACAAAACAAAAGTCTATTACAAAACCAGGAGACAAAAGCAATGCATATTTTAAACTTCGCTATAAAAATATCAGGTATTTTTACCAAAGGTCATAAAACTCATGACCTGCACTTGAAGCTGGCCTCAAACTCACTATCCTGCCTCAGTCTCTCAAATAGCCGTAATTACAGGCATGGATGGATCATCATATCTGCTCTCGAATGTCTTAGAATTAAGGTGGTTCTCTCTGAGGTCAAGGCCAGCCTGGTCTCAAACTGGTGAGATCCAGGACAGCGAGAGATACACAGAGAAACCCGGTCTTGAAAAAACAAACAAACAAAAAGTTCTAGATCTTAAATTTTACATTCACAAAATAAGTGTCACCTTGGATGACAGTGAGTGTCCATGGTCTCAGCTACTGGGAAATCTGAAGATTAGAGGATGGCTTGGGATCCAAAGTTTAAGATCAGCATGGGCAACATAACAAGACTGACTCAATGTACAGTTGTGTTTGGATTCACCTTGCCTTATGTAAACTTACTGACTTCGATCTACACTTTTGACTGGTAATACTTCAATAATTATTATAACACCTGTTTCACCCTTTATTGATGAGGTCATAATTTATGAAGCTTTGTGTTTAGGGTAGGACTTGGGAAGTAGAGTGTTTGCCTACTGGATACTAAGCCCTCCTCCGTTTAGTGCCCAGCACTGCATAAAATCAGACACAGTGGTACAGGCCTGGAGCTGAAGGCAGAGCATCAGAAGTTTAAGGTTTTCCCCTGCTACAGAGCAAAGCTAGGTGCTACATGAGAACCTGTTTCAAACAAACAACATAAAGGACAGATCCTGTTTCTATCATCGTTTGCTTCATAGGCCCTTCATGGTAGGCAGTAGTTATCATTACTAATGTGTTGTAAGGAAGGACATGATGGCATTGGAAGGAGCTTTGATTGAGATTACAGAATGTGTCAGTGGCCACTGGGGAAGGGACTAGGAGTCCTAACTTAGCAAGGCCTTGTCCCGCTTTACCTGTTTGTTTCAGGTTCAGAAGTCGAGGAGGAAGAAAGCAGTGTGGAACAGAAAGATGGCTTTGGACTGGGTGATCTCTTATCGCCTCCTGCCCTCAAAGATTCTGGGAGTCCCTCAAATGAGCGCCACTATATTGCCCAGGCCCAGCGTCTGGCCAAGAGCCAGTTAATGTCTAAAACAACGATCAGATCGCAGCTGCTGACTAATGTGTCCACAGGGTAATGGGTGATTTTGTAACCACGGGAGGGTCAGGGCTACTGACCTGGAAAATGGCTCCTCAGCAAAACGCTGGCAGCAGCGGGATTCAGGGGCATAGGAGGAGATTTCCAAATTTGGGGATCCTTACATTTCATAAATACTCTCTCCTAGGAGAATTTTAAATGGAAAATATTCAAGTTTTAATCTTAACAGCTAGAATCATAGCTCTCTGTACTCTCAATATATACATTCTGTTAAAGAAATATTTATATAATATTAGATTTTCCCTAAATGAAGGCTCTTCGTCTTCCTGCTAATCTGGAGATGAGCCTGAAACCCAGTAGAACAAAAACAAACAAACACACAACCCAGCAATGAAGGCTTGGAACGCTTGTGACAGGACTGACAAAAGCGAGCTAATGTTTATTGATTAATAAGCAATCTCACCCACTGTCCCTCATTTTACATCAGGGGACATGGAATTTTTAAACTGCTAAGCCGTAAATCAGGGATTCAAAAAAGGCAGAAAACTCTGGGAGCGTCTGTGGCCAAGCAATGATGCTTTATTGGAAAAGTAATTTTGTTTGTTTTTTTGTGTTTGTGGTTTTTGTTTTTGAAACAAGAGTTTCTCTGCATAGCTGTGGCTGTCCTGGAACTTACTATGTAGACTAGTCATGCCTCAAACCAGAGTTCTACCTGCCTCTGCCTTCTACATGCTAGGTTTTAAAGCGATAAAAATTCTAACATAGAAAACTTCTCTGAACTATTGGTGCAGCATAATAGACAGAAAACAAAGAAAAATTGTTCAACCAAGGGTCTAACAAAACAACCTTTTGATATATGTCTTAAGTCTCTGGACTTTCCAGACTTACCCTTAGACCTTGTCCAGGGCCAGCCTTTGTTTTGCATGAATTTTCTTAAATTGTCCACTATCCCTGACACTCTTCCTATGCTTTAGGGAAAGGACGATTGAGTTTCTGAATCATATTGGGCTGTAATTTTCCATTTCACACATTAATAAATTTCTGTGCTTTTTGTCTATTTATTCAATCTTTGTCAGTTTATTTCTGTGAGAAATGTGTAAAATGGAAAAGGTCTACAGAACCCAAAAGACAATAAATGGCGGGCGATTGTCTTAGTTAGGGTTTTATTGCTATGAAGAGATACCATGACCAAGGTAACTCTTTTTTCTTTTTTTTTTTTTTTTTTTTTTTGGTTCTTTTTTTCGGAGCTGGGGATCGAACCCAGGGCCTTGCGCTTCCTAGGCAAGCGCTCTACCACTGAGCTAAATCCCCAACCCCGACCAAGGTAACTCTTATAAAGGCATTTAACTGGGGCTGGATAATAGGTTCAGAAATTCAGTCCATTATCATCAAGGCAGGAGCATGGCAACATCCAGACAGGCCTGTAGAAGCTAAAAGTTCTACATCTTCCTCTAAAGACCACTAGGAGAAGACTGGCTCCCACATGGTTAGGAGGAAGATCTCATTGCCCATCCCAACAGTACATACTTCTCTAACAAAGTCACACTCACTCCAACAAAGTCACACCTACTCCAACAAGACCACACCTCCTAATAGTGCCACTCCCTGGGCCAAGCATATTCAAACCACCCCAGTGAATTTCTAACAAATCTAAGTAGAGGACAATAGTATGGGGCAAATCAAAAATGTTTATACTATGAATTTGGTTTTCTCTGATTAAATAAATTTTAGGGAACAGGGGAGATTATAGATAATTTATCATGTTCCTTTCTTAGAGGATCAAGTCAGGTCAATAAAGGAATTTGTAGAGTGTTTCTTTACTCCTCAGAGCATGAGGAGACCATAGGAACCTCATTCTGGTATGTTCCACAATCCTTCAGCAGCAAAGAAACAATATTTGGCATAACCTTTTCTAAGTCACAACACTAGTTACTTTATAGACAGTCCCTAACTATGTTTCCTTGCACTCTGACTCAAATTAAGCACCTCCCCCGCAAAAAAAAAAAAACAACAAAAAAAAAACCTACAGAAGGAATATAGTATCCCTCTCAGGTATCTCAATATGTAAGGTGTTACTCACCTGGTAATGTAGAAACTGACTTGTTTCTCCACCATTAAATTACTGGACAGACACTATGTCTGCCTAGTGTTCTTCACCCATTGTTTTAGCTTCCTTTTATGTCCATCACACACTCTGAATGGTTGTAGAGAAGTATTTATGTTCTTATAGTCTACTGTATTGAACACTTCCCTCCACTCATCTATTTGATTAATGTACACCAATATAGACACACAGATTCTTGTTTTATCCTCTGGACTATAATAAATACACTATCATTATGCATTGTTGATGCTTAAACTGCCTCAGACTTTCCCACTGTGGATCTTATCAAATTATGCCCTCTTACCATTGTGCTGTATTTTATAAATGGTTAATGGATAAAGAAACTATTTGTTACATCATGACGCCTGACACCACAACTCACCTAAGTGAGGCTTCCTCTGAGACCAGCTTTCCACATGGGCTCTGTCTTCCACCGTCTAGACCCTCACTCCACCCCAGGCACTGGCTCCCACCATCTCAACAGAAAATACTGAGGACTGTGCTTTTCAAGAGTGGTGTCCATAATCCGACTTAAAACCTGAATGCCACTATAAAAAGCCAGCTGTGGGCTAGAAGAAAAGAAGGCTTGCAGGGCTCCTGACCCTTTGGAGACAAGTAGATAACTACATTTTATTTTATTTTAAGCTATAAAGTCAATGGGGTGTATACTCAGATGTTAGTCAGTGGGGTGGTATCACTGGGACAGGCAGTGGAGGGCTTCAGCATTCTGTCTCTTGAGAAGGGTCTTGATTAGAGCACCCTGTAATAATTTGTTAAGCTGCGAACTTGTTATGTGTGCTCTGCTCCTAAATGGACCGGACAATGTTATGGGGCCCTGTTTGCCCACCATGGCAAGGTTATTACCACGCTTGAAAGCAGAGCATCTGTGATGACAACCTTCACGAACCCTTCACAAGATCAGGGCTATTGCTATTCTCTAATGGATGAAGAGGGAAGAGGGTCATCAGTCCCTCACCTGAAGTTCCAGACTCCCATGAACTGCCTGGCTCTCAGAGCGACATGTGCCCTCAGTAAGATGCTAGGATATATAGGCTGTATGTGGTCTATGTAGCCTTTGGATAGCCATCATCCATGCTGCAGTGATGGATACCTTTTGGGGATATAGATAGATAGATAGATAGATAGATAGATAGATAGATAGATAGATAGATAGATAGATAGGACATAGCTCTTCCCCCGTACTTCTACAACTAAGCCTAATAAACTCATATTGCTTCAGCAAGCTGAATTTGGATTGACCCCTTTCTTTCATCTGTCCTTGGTGACAGAGAGTGAATACACTCTTGCTCACATTTCTCCAGAAAAAGCAGCATAATAAGAAACACATACCAAATCTCTGGGTAGGCAGTACAGACCCATATCAGATAGACCCTTGTCCAAGAACTTCCTCTGCAGCACAGGGCTTTACTTCCCGGACCCTTGCCTGATAGAATGGCACAATTCCAGTCACATCATCTTTCACCTTCTCAAGCATATAATAGAGATTGTCTCTTAAGAAGTTGCTTTCTCCCTACCTACTCAACATAGTACTCAAAGTCCTAGCCAGAACAATTAGATAACAAAAGGAGGTCAAAGGGATACAAATTTGAAAGGACGAAGTCAAAATATCATTATTTGCAGATGATACGGTAGTATCTTTAAGTGACCTCAAAAATTCCACCAGAGAACACCTAAACCTGATCAACAACTTCAGCAAAGTGACTGGATATAAAATTAACTCAAACAAATCAGTAGCCTTTCTCTACTCAAAGGATAAACAGGCTGAGAAAGAAATTATGGACACAACACCCTTCACAATAGTCACAGAAAATATTAAATACCTTGGTGAGACTCTAGCCAAGCAAGTGAAAGATCTGTATAACAAGAACTTCAAGTCTCTGAAGAAAGATATCAAAGAAGATCTCAGAATATGGAAAGATCTCCCATGCTCATGGATTGGCAAGATTAATATTGTAAAAATGGCCATCTTGCAATCTACAGATTCAACGCAATCCCCATCAAAATTCCAACTCACAGAGTTAGAAAGGGCAATTTGCAAATTCATTTGGAATAACAAAAATCCAGGACAGTGAAAACTATTCTCAACAATAGAAGAACTTCTGGGTAAATAACCATCCCTGACCTCAAGCAGTATTACAGAGCAATCATGATAAAAACTGTATGGTATTAGTACAGTGACAGGCAGGTAGATCAATGGAATAGATTTGAAGACCCAGAAATGAACCCACACACCTATGGTCACTTGATCTTTGACAAATGAGGTAAAACCATCCAGTGGAGAAAAGACAGCATTTTCAACAAATGGTGCTGGTTCAACTGACAGGCAGCATGTAGAAGAATGCAGATCGATCTATTCTTATCTCCTTGTACAAAGCTCAAATTCAAGTGGATCGAGGATCTTCACATTTAACCAGATACACTAAAACTAACAGAAGAGAAAGTGGGGAAGAGCCTCGAACGCAAAGGCACAGGGGAAATTTTCCTGAACAGAATTCCAATGGCTTATGTTCTAAGATCAAGAATCAACACATGGGACCTCATAAAACTGCAAACCTTCTGGAAGGCAAAGGACACTGTCAATAGGACAAAATGATAACCAACAGATTGGGAAAAGATCTTTACAAATCCTACAACTAATAGAGGGCTAATGTCTAATATATACAAAGAATTCAAGAAGTTAGACTCTAGAGATCCAAATAATCCTATTAAAAATGGGGTACAGAGCTAAACAAAGAATTCTCAGCTGAGGAATATCAAATGGCTAAGAAGTACCTAAAGAAATGTCCAACATCCTTAGTCATCAGGGAAATGCAAATCAAAACAACCTTGAGATTCCGCCTCACACCAGTCAGAATGGCTAAGATCAAAAACTCAGATGACAGCAGATGTTAGCAAGTATGTGGAGAAAGGGGAACACTCCTCCATTGCTGGTGGGATTGCAAACTGGTACAATCACTCTGGAAACCAGTCTGGCAATTCCTCAGAAAATTGGACATAGTGTTACCTGAGGACCCAGCTATACCACTCCTGGGCATATACTCAAAAGATGCTCCAACATATAACAAGGACACGTGATCCACTATGTTCATAGCAGCCTTATTTATAATAGCCAGAAGCTGGAAAGAACCCAGATGCCCTTCAACAGAGGGAAGAATACAGGAAATATGGTACATTTACACAATGGAGTACTACTCAGCTATTAAAAACAATGACTTCATGAAATTCTTAGGTAAATGGATGGAACTAGAAAATATCATCCTGAGTGAGGTAACCCAATCACAAAAGAACACACAGGGTATGCAATCACTGATAAGTGGATATTAGCCCAAAAGCTCAGAATACACAAGATACAATTCACAGACCATATGAAGCTCAAGAAGAAGGAAGACCAAACTGTGGATGTTTCAGTCCTTCTTAGAAGGGGGAACAAAATATTCATGGAAGACTAGAGGGTAGGAAGGACTTGAGAGGAAGAGAGGAGGGGGAGGGGAAAGAGGGGTCAGGTATGAGAGGAGACAGGGATTAATGTGCTTATAAAAAGATAAAGATAGGGGGAATATGTTCTATGGAGGTGTGATGAGATATGGGGGAAGGGGGTGTCTCTGCAGGCCCATTCTGAGACAACCCTTCGCCTGAGGGACCAGCTACACAATAGTATAGTATAGTATAGTATAGTATAGTATAGTATAGTATAGTATAGTATAGTATAGTATAGTATAGAATAGAATAGTTTATTCAGAGCATGGGGAATGGCATTAAGAGGGTAGTTGGGGTAAAGAAAGGTGGTGGTGGGGAGTAGGGAAGTAGAGGCAGGCCATGAGCACATGGAGAGAAAGGGATGGAAATGGGAGGAGAAGGGACAAAGGGAAATGAGGGTAAGAGAGAAAGAGAGCAAGAGAGTGAGAAGGGGGCAAGCAGCCCTTTTTATAGTGTTAGGCATACCAGGCTATTGCCAGGTAACTGCAGGGTGGAGCTTAGACAGAATACAAACAGGGGTGATATACAGAGGGTCAGGAATTTGAACAGAAGTGTGTAACAATGGGGAATGGGGAACTGGGGGTAGCCACCAGCAAGTTCCAGATGCCAGGAAAGCAAGAGGCTCCCAGGACCCAACAGGGATGAGATTAGCTGAAAGGCCAACAAAGGGGAGGGAGAACCTATAGAGACCATATCCAGAGATTAGGCAAGGTTGGGGGATGGGGCCACCCACCCTTCTCAAAATTTTAACCCAGAATTGCTCCTGTCTAAAGGAAATGCAGGGACAAAGTGTTGAGCAGAGACTGAAGGAAAGGCCATCTAGAGACCGCCGCACCTGGGGACCCATCCCATATGCAGATACCAAACCCGTTGCTGATGCCAAAAAGTGCTTGCTGACAGGAGCCTGATATGGATGTCTCCTGGAAGCTCTACCACAGCCTTACTAATACAGATGAGAATGCTTGCAGCTAACTATCAGACTGAGCATGGGGACCCCAATGAAGGAGTTAGAGAAAGAACTGAAGGAGCTGAAGGGGTTTGCAACCCCATAGGAAGAACAACAGTATCAACCAACCAGACCCCTCCAACCAAAGAGTACACATGGAGGGACTCCTGACTCCAGCCACACATATCACAGCATATGGCGTTGTCTGGCATCGATAGGAGGAGAAGCCCTTGGTCCTTTGAAGGCTCAATAGCCCAGTACAGAGGAATGCCAGGGTGTTGAGGTGGGAGTGGGTGAGTTGGAGGGGGAACATACTTATAGAAGCAGGGGGAGGGAGGATGGGAGAGGGGGGAACCAGGAAAGGGATAGCATTTGAAATATAAATACGGAAAATAGCCAATAAAAAAGGAAAAAAATTAAAAGTAAAATAAAAACAAGGACATCATGAATTTTGCAGGCAAATGGATGGAGCTAGAAAATATCATCCTGAGTGACGTCATTTACCTTTTAAATGAAATCTGAGGGAGCTGATCTTGGGTCAGCTTCTACCCTAAACTGGAACATATTACAAACTTACCTCATGCCCTTCCTAGAGTTGCTGATATAGGATCCTGAGCTGCTGACTCAGCTCAAGATGACTGATTCCCTCCTTCAACCGAGGGTGTTGCTGACACAGCCTGTGTCCTGTCAGACACATGCTTCCAGGCAGCTCTTGAGAGATATTCAGAATTGTAACGCACAGCGGCCGCGCTTCTCGGCACCATTGTGTACAGGAGTCGAGTGTAACAACTAAAACACACACTTGCACGCTTGTGGTCTGGCGGGACTGCCTCTTTTAGGTGACTGCTCAGAATTCTGTGTTAGATAAAGAAGATGCCCCAGCCTTCATCTTGTAACTTCAGCAGGACTAGCAGTGTTTTAAAGACATCGAACAGTCCTTGGCTAGCTTTTTGAACTTTCAGTCCCTTGCCTTGAGGAAGCTATGGCACCTTCCTGTCCATAATACTTGGAGTTAAAGCTTTAGTTTGACTTCTGTATGTTTTCCTGGTTGGCCTTGCTTTGTTGTGTCTGGAAAAAAAAAATGTATTTCACCTCGTTCAGCTCTTCAGGAATTTAAGCTTCAAGATGCATGGTAACTGAATCACGTTTTCCTATTTGGGGGATCACTAAAATTTTGTCACTTTCAATTTTTTCAAGACTTTTCCCACTTCTTAAATAATATTTGGACAACACAAACTTTCCGGATAAACTCCAAGATCTTTAAGTAACATGATAGAAAAATAGCTTTGACTCTGTGCTTTGATTCTAATATTTTAAAGCTAGTCTCGTCTACTTAAAGGTTCACAGATTCTCTCTTGGCAATTACTGGTTTTGCTGGGATTGCTCGGTGGGTTTCCAGCCACTCTGATCATGCTTGAAGTTTTAATTTTTTGAGAAGAACCTGGACGTTGGTCATTTGTTTATTTGTGCAAAAGCTGCCAGGCCCTGTACTCTTCCATGAAGACTTACAGCTTGGATCTCAGCCAGAGTGTGAATCTGGTTTTTCCATCATTGAGGAAGAACATTTTTTTTTCTCTCAAGTATTTTCACTTCCTTATATTTGCATGTGTCCTTTACTCCTGATACACGCTTGGAAAAGCTGTGTCACTCGGAACCCACAACCTTCCAGAAGGAACTTCTTCTAGGTCAGACAAGTCCAATGACTCCATTTGCACAGCCGGGGTTTGAGTCACTGTGTTTACTCCCGTGTTTTCGTGTGGTGTACTGTGACAGATACATCTTTCAAAATTTCCTCGATGTTAACTTGCTCCTCTTTTTTTTTTTTTAAGAATGTATTGTTTAATGTCCTAAAGCTTTGTCAAGATAAGCATCATCCCTATCTGCATATTGAGTGTTTGACATTTCCCACAGTTGTGGTGAGATCTCGGGATCTGGTGGTGTCAACACCACACGGATAATGCAGGCCTTTGCCTCAGGTGGTTATGGGGAAAGTATCAGACTGCAGTGTCTGCCTCACAAACTCCTAATTCAGGGCACGGGGTAAGGGGTTAACTCACTGTGAAGATCTCAAACTCACAGAGATCTGCCTCCCAAGTGCTGGGATTAAAGGCTTGTGGCACTGCCCAGCTTTTGTGCTTTGACTTTGTAGTTCATAACTCTCTAACTGATATCTTCTCCACTTAAAATACATTTCTTTACAAAGTAAATCTTTGGCGCTGAAGAGATGGCTCAGCAGTTAGAGCACACACTGCTCTTCCAGAGGACCTGGGTTGGTTGCTCCGCACCCACATCAGGAGGCTACAACTGCCACGTTACTATCTCTGATCCACACAATTTAAGGCAGACTGGTAAATTCTTTCACCTATTTGACCTGTGGATTCAGCAAATTTTGATTTACGGAAGACATCCTCTGAGGTCCACTGTCCCAAGCCGTTTGTTTCTTCCTCCTTTCTCTACCTCTGGACCTTAGGTGGCTACTCTAGGATTGGTGTGGGGCATTCTTTTGAAATCTCACTAGTGAGGTCAAGAGGCTGGCAGGACTGGGGTGGTCAGGAGTTGTCGATTCTGTAGCTGCTAGGGATATGTGCCTCTTTTCAAGCAAATCTACAATATTTTCCGCCAGAATCTCTCAGGCAAAATTCACACTGACATCAAAAGTCTCGTTGCACACAAAAACCTTAATTATAAGGCCACTAATCACAAATGCGTCAGAAATCACCAGAAACCACATCAGAGCTGCAGTGGGAAAAATCTGTGAGCCAGAGTTATCATTCTAATGCTGTTTTATTAACTCCGATAAACACTTCAAACTGATGCTCTATGGTGTGCAGACAACTCTGCTTTCCCAAGAATCTTTCCCCAACTTCTGGGCCCAACACACACACACACACACACACACACACACACACACACAAACACCATACACACACACACACACCACACCACACACAAACACCATACACACACACACACACACACACACACACACACACAAAGAGAGAGAGAGAGAGAGAGAGAGAGAGAGAGAGAGAGAGAGATGCGCACACACCCCATTTTTTTCTCTTGTCCTTACTGTCTAAGGATTAAATATTACAGATAGTTGACTGGCTCGGTAAGCCATGGCCAACCCAGACTTCAAGGTAACTGCCATAGATCATAATAAATCAAGGACTGAACCCTGAGGGCTAATGATTTGGTATCTTCCAAAGTCTAAAGTTCTAGGTAGTATTTCAGATGTTGCCTGAGGGTTTCTATTGCAACACTGTGTGCCTGCCATGCCAGAGAATTACTGTCAGCGTCTGTGGGTGAAATGGTTATGTCTAACAAGGTCTTAAGGAAGGCTCAGAGTCCTTGAGGGTGTTCTCAGGTCTTGGAACACATTCTAATCACTTCTATTTGTCTGCTACTCCTGCAAAGGTTAACCCATAGACATTTTGAAGATGATAATGTTTTCAAGAGGAAAGAGTATGGTAGGAATTATAGGATAATCAATTATAAATTAATGAGTATAATATTTTATTTTAGAAATAAAGAAGAAAATGGTTCTACTCTGGAGCTAAGAAGGAATACTTAATAGAACCATAATTTATATTAAGATATACATTTACAGGTAGAGAAGAGTAGAGGTGGGGCATGGTGAGATGGGAAGTTCTCTCTCTGTGTATGTCTTTCACTATTTCTCTCTCTTTCTCTGGAACTATAAGCTTTTACACATGACATGTGTATACACAGGCACACAGACACACAGACACACAGACACACAGACACACAGACACACACACACACACACACACACACACACACACACACACACACCTCCTAATGGGCTGTTGTTATCTTCCACACTCACCAATGGCTAACCCAACAGTCTGTCCTTACCCAATCTTGGACTTAAACTCTCCAAACCTGCGAACTAAATAAGCCTCATTTCCTTCCAAGTCAGATGCATTATATGTATATATGTAAATAAAACATGTTATTTAAATGTATATAAATGTATGTGTATGAATATATATGTGTAAATATACATATACATTAAAAAAGAAAGAAAGCAGCACCCAGCACCTTAGCAGGGCTCACTAAATGTTGACTGTGATATGTATCTTAGCTAAAACCTATCATGCTACTTTGTGGAAGTCACCTGATCATTGGCATACGCCATTGTTATGCACCACAGGCCAGGCTCTCTGGTGGGAGCTGAGCCTGTCCTGGAGGAGCTGGGAGAAGCAACGTTCTAATGTGCCAGTCACTTAAACCACAGGTATGCATTCTCTAGCTCTCACAGACTGGAGACTGCCAAAAAGAAAAAGTTTGATAATTTAGTGCCATGGTTTCTGAGAAAATGGCTTTGAAATAAGAAAAGACCTCAATCAAAGCATGAGTTGAATCAGGTCTTAAAATTTTTCAGACAGTTGTCACTAAGACTATACCTGTAGGTCTATATTTTCTAAAACCTACTTTAATACATGTAATTATATGCTTGAACCTCCCTTCTAGCCCACCACCCTCCAGAGGTAGTGGAAAGGAAGGTTAATAGGGTAAAGGAGGATGTGGACATGTTTAGAATAGTTCTATGGAGTGAATCCTATCTGCATTGTCAGGATACCAACAGGTCAGTTCACCCAAATCAGCAGCAGTAGCTTCATCCACTTGCAGACACCATTCAAGAATCAGCAATGGTAATTTGGTCCAGAAGAAACTGCGAGGCTTTGTCAATCAACCCGTGTCCACAAAAGTGGCAAGAAGCCACTGGAACACAGCCAGAAGTTCTTTGGTGCATTTCTCTCTATGAAGTTATGACAGACGATGACCAGCAAAGAGTGGCAAGGTGGACCAACACTACACAGCCTCATCCACTGTCTGTTGGGTTATATTTAAACCCTTTCCAAACATCACACGTTCTTTCAAGCATCCCCACTAGCAAAACATCACGTGTCCTTTTCCCAGGCTGATTCCAGAAAGTACCATGTGTCTGCGCTCAACAACATCATCCCACATGTCTGCCTCAGTAAAATATCCTCTCATATGACAACTTGCCAGAAAAACACCAAATGACACAACTGATTTTCCAAAGGAAAAGAAATTTCCACTTCATACACCAGTTAGGTACATTTTCCCCAGAATGAAATGGGCACAGAAGAATTCTCTGGAGAGATGCTAACCTGGGTTTTCTTCACACTGTTTCTCCTTCTCTTTTATGTTCCCCCTTTGCAGACCACTGTAAAATCTGCAAAAGAATCAGTGTAACTGTAAACACTGGTGACAAAGCCAAGCATTTGGAGGGCAGTAAGATCAATGAGAATGTTTTTCTCTCCACCAGCCACAGGAAGGATTTGTTTTTTACCTCAAAGTGCCACCAAACAAATATTAAAACAAGTCATTATATCCTTGTTTAGTAGTTCCCCATGAAGCTGGCCTCATGCTTCTAAACATGGCTGTAGCGATGGGGGTCTCCAAAAGTAGAGATAATAGCGGCTATGCTTCTAAATGTTCTTCCCCCCACAACTTACAATGGACCCATGACTACTACTTAGGTCTCTCTTCCTTTATAAAATTTTGCATCAAAAATAAACACAGAAGAATACATCATAAGTATGTAGATTGGTGCATCTTTATAAGCTGTGTGCAGATCCCAGGACTGCACCCAGAACCATCCGCTTAGTGCCCCTTCCCCTTCCTAGTCTGACAGCTACTGCCTTGACTTTGAACAGTTGTGTTCTCTCTCTCTCTCTCTCTCTCTCTCTCTCTCTCTCTCTCTCTCTCTCTCTCTCTCTGTCTGTCTCCCTCTCTCTCTATCTCTCTCTCTCAGGTTTATATGCATAGGTCAGGTCCTACACATTCTTTTGTGATTGCTTTTGTTAACACCATGTTGGTAGGATCCAGCCTTACAGCCTACATTGTAGCTTGAGCTTTCTGAGGATTTACTAGTGTAGAATAGAATGGTCTACACCATTCACAAAGGTATTTCCTTCCTCTCGGGGCACCAATGAATGTCTTCTTGTGACATCAAATATCTTAGGACAACTGACCAGGCTAGCTATACTTTATTCCAAGAACTGGAAGACCCACGAAGGAATAATCTGGGACATCTGCCTCAGGCTAAGTTTTCTGAAGCACAGTCCCTTGGGTCTTCAGTGAGGTGGCCGCTGGCATGTACCTTAACCTATTGGTGCCCCTGGGGAACTTTTCTTATCTCTCTGAGTCAAGGAAAAGATTACCAGATAAGTCCAAATCCCTTCTAATGCTCATAATTTATGATTCCATAGTTTCAACTCAGGTGCCATGACTACCTGTCTTCATGAATAGCCCAAGTTCTCTTCCCTATCCTGTGCTCCCCCTGAAGCCAGACCAGCTGGTAGAGAAAAAAAAGTAGCAGCCTTCAATGGAATCAATGAAACTAGTCTGGTTTTTATTTGCTATATCCAGCAAGTGCATTTGTATTTAAATCTAGTAGGGGATGTCTTAAAAGCATACTGTGTCTGTAACAGAACATTTCTTTATCGGTGTTGTAATAACTGGTGTGTCTAGTAAGCTAAATCTATCTAGAAGGAGAGAGGAGGGGAAGTAACAGGGAGTGGCTCCGCTGGCCCCACTTATATTCACCTCACACCTGACTGAAAGGATGACATCAAACCAATTTGTCTCCATTTAGGAACCAGGCCTGATGTTGAAAAGGCTAAGAACAGACCATAAAATCTAGAAATGAGGTTATAAAACCTCCTCCCAAAGAACAGCCTGGGGATAACCACAGGAATGGGGAACTATCTCATCTCAGAATGGGCCATCTGAGCTGAGCAGCTCTATCTCGTCCTATGGTTAAACGTTCACAACACAGGAATGCAGACCACAGACCACTGTGACCTCCTAGCACCCACCAATGAAACTTGGCCTCCTGGAGGTCCTGGCAGTCTCCCTACAAATAGATGATGACTAGGGTCTATGTTGCGGTGGAGGTGCCTTCTGTGTTTTAGCCTTGGTGATTTTAGCAATTTTAAACCTGTCAGCAATATCTGATTTTAAGAATATAACAGTGTGGGAAGATGGTCACGTACCTTTAGAAGTCTCAGGAACTGAAAGTTCAGAGATGGAAACGTTTCACACCATCAGGATCCTGATAAACTCAATGGCTGCGATAAATTCAATTGCTGTATCCATTAGCTCCCAGTAAATAGGAGAGAAATTAATTGCAGTTACTAACAACATGACTGTTCCAGAAAAGCCTTTCCCCCTTTTTGGAAAAGTTTTGTTTAGCATGATTCAAAACAGTAACGATTCTTTTAGAAAGATCATAGACAAGTTCCAACAAGGTGAACAAACTTATCAAGAGTTAACTATGGTTACAAAAGTTTCCTTACTAATCTGAGGGGCCATAAATATAGAGTTTAAACTTTATTATGACAAAGATAAATGATGAATACATACCTGGTGCCCACAAATCTGGCAGTATAACTGCAGTTTTTTAAACTGTTGTTTGCAGTTGAGAATTGTTTCCTAGACTGTACGTTCTGCTTTCCTCCTTGCAAGGGACATTTGGTTGGGTGATGAATAAGAGCTGGATGATTGCCAATTATGATGTACCTGTTCTAACTGCTTAAATCTATGCCAAGAAGTAAAGCTTTTTGCGGCAGCACACACCTCGAGTTTGTGTCTGTCTGTCACACCGAATCCCTTCTCTACCTGAACTCCAAGCCTTGGTTCCTCTGCTGACACACTCCCCTGGGTGGTCTGTGGCATTCCTCCCCCTTCCCAACATGGATCAAGTCAATGAAGGGAAAAGTCCTCCCTTCAGTCTAGAGATGCCGCCAGCCAGAAGCCAGGAATCGAGTCTACACACTGTTCTGACAGAGGACTCCAAACCAGTAGGATGGTCTGGAGATGACGTAGTGTTGCTCAGTGGCAGAGCATCTGACCGGCATGGTTCAGATCCTGAGTGTGACTTACAGAGTAATAGGAAATGTAGAAAAGAACTCTGCCTTCAAGAGATGTGTGGAGAAGCGGCAAGCACTTTTGTTTACTGAGTCATCTTGCCAATTTCCCACCTTATTTTTTCTTTTGATTTTTTATTGGTTATTTCATTTATTGACATTACAAGTGTTATACCCCCTTCCCAGTTTCCCCTCCACAAATTGCCTATCTCCTACCCCATTCCCCTGCCTCTATGAGGGTGCTCCCCCAATCTTCCACCCACTCCAGCATCAGTACCCTTGAGCCTTCACAGGACCAAAGGTCCCCTCTCAGTGATGTCCAGTAAGGCCGTTCTCTGTTACAAATGCAGCTGGAGCCATGGGTCCCTGCATGTGTAGTCTTTGAATGGTGGTTTAGTCCCTGGGAGCTCTAGGGGCTCTGGTTGGTTGATATTGTTGTTCTACCTATGAGGTTGCAAACCCCTTCAGCTCCTTCAGTCTTTCCAGTAACTTCTCCATTGTGGTTCTCGTGCTCAGTCTGATGGTTAGCTGGGAGCATCCTCATCTGTTATTAGTAAGGCTCTGGCAGAGCCCCTCAGGAGACACCCATATCAGGCTCCTGTGAGCAAACACTTCTTGTCATTAGCAAGTCTGGGCTTAGTGGCTGCATATGGGATGGATCACCAGGTGGGGCAGTCTCTGGATGGCCTTTCCTTTAGTCTCTGCTCCACTCTTTGTCCCTGTATTTCCTTCAGACAGGAGCAATTCTGGGTTAAAATTTTTGAGAAAGGTGAGTGGCTCCATCTCTCTTTTTTTGGGGGGAGGGCTTTTTATTTCATTGAGACTTTAATATTTTTGTATCTTTTGCTAGTATCGTTAGATTTTTTTTATCTTTATTAACTTGAGTATTTTTTATTTACATTTCGATTGTTATTCCCCTTCCCAGTTTCCAGGCCAACATTCCCCTAACCCCTCCCCCTCCCCTTCTATCTGGGCTTCCCCTCCCCATCCTCCCCCCATTACCACCCTCCCCCCAACAATCATGTTCACTAGGTGTTCAGTCTTGGCAGGACCAAGGGCTTCCCCTTCCACTGGTGCTCTTACTAGGCTATTCATTGCTACCTATGCAGTTGGAGCCCAGGGTCAGTCCATGTATAGTCTTTGGGTAGTGGCTTAGTCCCTGGAAGCTCTGGTTGGTTGGCATTGTTGTTCATATGGGGTCTCAAGCCCCTTCAAACTCTTCCGTCCTTTCTCTGATTCCTTCAATAGGAATCCCGTTCTCAGTTCAGTGGTTTGCTGCTGGCATTCACCTATGTATTTGCTGTATTCCGGGTGTGTCTCTCAGGACAGATCTACATCCGGTTCCTGTCGGCCTGCACTTCTTTGCTTCATCCATCTTGTCTAATTGGGTGGCTGTATATGTATGGGCCACATGTGGGGCAGGCTCTGAACGGGTGTTCCTTCTGCCTCTGTTCTAAACTTTGCCTCCCTGTTCCCTGCCAAGGGTATTCTTGTTCCCCTTTTAAAGAAGGAGTGAAGCATTCACATTTTGATCATCCGTCTTGAGTTTCATTTGTTCTAGTCATCTAGGGTAATTCAAGCATTTGGACTAATAGCCACTTATCAATGAGTGCATACCATGCGTGTTTTTCTGTGATTGGGTTACCTCACTCAGGATGATATTTTCCAGTTCCAACCATTTGCCTACGAATTTCATAAAGTCATTGTTTTTGATAGCTGAGTAATATTCCATTGTGTAGATGTACCACATTTTCTGAATCCATTCCTCTGTTGAAGGGCATCTGGGTTCTTTCCAGTTTCTGGCTATTATAAATAAGGCTGCGATGAACATAGTGGAGCACGTGTCTCTTTTGTATGTTGAGGAATCTTTTGGGTATATGCCCAAGAGAGGTATAGCTGGATCCTCAGGCAGTTCAATGTCCAATTTTCTGAGGAACCTCCAGACTGATTTCCAGAATGGTTGTACCAGTCTGCAATCCCACCAACAATGGAGGAGTGTTCCTCTTTCTCCACATTCTCGCCAGCATCTGCTGTCACCTGAGTTTTTGATCTTAGCCATTCTCACTGGTGTGAGGTGAAATCTCAGGGTTGTTTTGATTTGCATTTCCCTTATGACTAAAGATGTTGAACATTTCTTCAGGTGTTTCTCAGCCATTCGGCATTCCTCAGCTGTGAATTCTTTGTTTAGCTCTGAACCCCAGTTTTTAGTATGGTTATTTGTCTCCCTGCAGTCTAACTTCTTGAGTTCTTTGTATATTATGGATATAAGGCCTCTATCTGTTGTAGGATTGGTAAAGATCTTTTCCCAATCTGTTGGTTGCCGTTTTGTCCTAACCACAGTGTCCTTTGCCTTACAGAAGCTTTGCAGTTTTATGAGATCCCATTTGTCGATTCTTGATCTTAGAGGATAAGCCATTGGTGTTTTGTTCAGGAAATTTTTTCCAGTGCCCATGTGTTCCAGATGCTTCCCCAGTTTTTCTTCTATTAGTTTGAGTGTATCTGGTTTGATGGGGAGGTCCTTGATCCACTTGGACTTAAGCTTTGTACAGGGTGATAAGCATGGATCGATCTGCATTCTTCTACATGCTGACCTCCAGTTGGACCAGTGGCTCCATCTCTTAACCGGGCACCATGCCTATCCACTGGATATGGTCTCTACAGGTTCTCTCTCCCCTTTGTTGAGTATTTAGGCTAATGTCTTCCCTGTTAGGTCCTGGTTAGCTCTTGGGTCCCTGGCATCTGGGACTTACTAGTGGCTAACCTCAGCTCCCCCTGCCCCACTGCTGCTCCTCTTCTCCTTTCAAATTCCTGACCCTCTGTACTTCTCCCCCATGTCCTCCCCTGTCTGAACTGTCCCCCCCTTTTACACTCCCCTGTCCTTCCACCTTGTTTTTTTAAGGTAGAATCTTTTGCTGGACCCAGAGCTCACTGATTTGGCTAGACAGCCTGCCAGGCCTGCCTCACACAGGGGTCCCCTTGTCTGGGCCTTCCCAGTGTGGGAATTAAACGTGCACACTTAGGTATTAATGTGGATGCTGGAGAACGAGCTCAGGTCCAGATGCTTGCACAGTAAGCACCTTCCTAACTGAGACATCTCTGTAACCCAAAGTCTTTCACTTAAAAAAAAACAAACAAAAAAAAAAACAAAATAAGAATCCTACTTTTAAGAGCTTGGTATAGAAGGGGAAATGAGAAAAATCAGGAGTGGCTTTAATCAGAGGGAGGGGAGGTTGATGCAGAAGGAAAGGGAAGAAACAAAAATAACACAAAGGATATCTGAAAAAGCAGATCTGAGGAACTGTATTTTTTTTATTTACCAAAATTACATATGTTACGTTTGTGTGTGTGTGTGTGTGTGTGTGTGTGTGTGTGTGTGTGTGTGTGTGTGTACAGATATAGTTTAAATGAAGTTATCACACTTGGATTGGCAATGCTCCCCCAAGAACCATAGACTACCTAATAAAACCTCCAGGACCAGGCGTGAGATACCCTCTTTCAATTTTTTTTTTTTTGTTCTTTTTTTCGGAGCTGGGGACCGAACCCAGGGCGAGATACCCTCTTTCAAATCGCTGGTCATGGTTATCCCCGAGACTCCTAAAACAATACAGGTAGGCTACTGCTGTTGCCCTTGGTTGTCTCCCAGAGGGTGAAAGTAAGTCCCTGTTGCTGAAGACACCATTCACTTCAGGCACAGGACTCAGGATCCCAGCTGGATCTGGCCTGAAAGTCTCCTCCCTGAGGACTGGCTTTCAGTGTACCAGAAGGTGCTATGTAAGCTCCTGAGGGAGGCAACCAGTAATCCTGCCTAGCAGGGGTGCCTGTGATCCCTAACAATGGCCAGCTTCACAAGATCCTCAAATCCCCAAGGAAGCAATAGTGACACTCTTGCCTGCACAGTAATCAACAGCTGTGTGATTGGACTAAGGACCACTAAACAGGAGGGAAATCATGCCTAATACTAGAACTCTAAACTTCCAACTGCCTGGGAGGTCATGGACCTGAGAAGTGAACCTTCTACCACACTAAATGCTACCCACATAATGGTAAATACTTATCCTTATACTCACAGATACGTATAGCTCCCCTCATACACACACCCTTCTCTTTGCAATAGATGGTTCCATTCAAGGAAAACGAAAATGCTGAAAACACAAAGAAGAATTGTCGTAGAGAGCCCAGACCTAGTGGATTTATCTACAACCCAATTCCTGGACATTAAGACTCAGGGAACACCATGTTAAGTGGGGCAGAAAGATTATAAGAGCCAGAGAAGCAGGAAAGTTGCTGTGGGATTGTGTCTCCTAGAAATGGCAGAGTAGCTTCTGCCACTGTGATACCTCAATAATAAGGTTGCCAAAACAAGACATAAACCAGGCCAACATCAATAGGCATGGTAACATGGAAGGGGGAAATCTCACGGGGACGTTAGTCTTCCCTAGGGAGGAGCTCTCTGTCTGGGTAATTGGCTATCCAATACCAAGTGGTCAGCCCTGAAATTATATACGTACGTAATGCTAAAATGAGTATGAGTGTGTAAAAGTGTCTGTGTGTGTGTGTGTGCGTGCACGCACACACATGTACGCACATGTGTTTAAAACAAAGACAAAGAGGCCGAAGAATGTGTAAGGGATACACGTACAAAGTTTGGAAAGGAAAAATGATGTAATTATATTTTAATTTTTAACCAAAATTGGTCACCTCTAAGATGTTTCAGTGACAGGCTGTTTCCCATCTCCATTCATCTTTTTTTAATGAAATGAAGAGAAGCTTTCTCTAGCTAAAGCTTAGGGTAGCTGTGTAATGATGGAGTACCCCCCTGCCAGGATGTCCCCCAGTCTTCCACACGCACCCTTTATTACCAACCTTCTTTGTATATCAGAGCCCTTGGAAGAATTTAAGGAATATAATACCTTGGCCTCACTCTCAGGGATTCAAAGCTAATGTTTCTTCAAGTTTTAAAAGTTCCTCAGGTGGAACATACAGCCAAAGTTCAGATCCACTGATGCAAATACAACCGAGATGCTCCCACAGTCTCTAATCCTCCAGACTTGTCCTGATGTGCCCAGACATGTCTAATTCCTAAGGTAAACAGACTCTAGAACGTCTGGTTTCTTTTGTCCATGGAGAAGTTTGTAAACTCTATACTTTTATGCAAAAAATACTCCATCCCCGTATGATGGCTTGTTATATGCCATGGGTGTGTACAGTGCCCCACTACCACGCACACCAAATACAAAGGCTAGAATCATAACCAACTGTGACAGGAGAGACCATCTGTTCTACACCAATCCTGAGCTGCTCTGAGCCTAGCACACCCCACAATGCTGGGCCCAGCCACTTTGGAATTAGAGAACGTAACAGCAACAGGAAGGTCACTGTTACCTTCTCCCCAAAGCAAGCAATAGCAGACGGTTCTCCAGTGAAGCATAGCCTGACTTCTCAGGTGAGAGGAACCTCTTATCTGGAGAAGAGTCAATGACACAGGAGCAGAGAAGCGCCTCAGCGGCCTGTGCATACCGCAAGATCACAGAATCTCTGTCCATCATATTTCACAATGACTATCCACTCTTCCAAAACTCTTCATGAAAACACTGAAGCTTACCTGTATCTTTGGGTCTTCATTTCATTATGAAGCCTCTCATGTCATCTAAAACATATTAGCTAAATTAATACCTTTCTCTTATTGTTATGTCTCAATTTAGGAAGTTCTCAGCCATGAACCTTACTATGCATGAGGAAAGATATTTTTCTCACTAATACAGTCAAGGGGGTGGGTGATGATGAATATAAGTGTTTATAGGTTGTGGCTACCGTGCTCATGGGCAGAGTGTTTGCCTAGAACACACAGGCCCTGGGTTCCACTCTCAGTAATGTAAACACAAAGAAAGGGGAATTGGTAACATGTCCTCAGCCTAGGGGCAGTATATCCAACTTAGTGTGTGTCCAGTGGCCTGGAGAAGGCACATGCAGCCCATGGTCAGACATGGAGATGTTGTCATAAAAGTAAAGAGATGTCCTCCGCAAGCTAAGCAAGGGAACATGGGTTATGGATGAGAGTGTGCGGGCAGGGAACAGGCATCAGGAGAGAGGTACTAATGTGTCCTAGTTTGGTTTTCTGTTGCTGAGATAAAACACTGTCCACTGAGCTGGGGAAGAAAGGGTTCGTTACATCTTACAGATTAGAGTCCATTAATGGAGAGATACCAGGGAAGGAGCTTGAGGCTAGAACTTGGAGGCAGGAACTAACGTAGAAACCATGGAGGGATGTTGCTTATCAGTTTCCACCTCATGGCTTGCTCTGCCTGCTTTCTTATACAATGCAGGACCACTTGGCTAGGGGTGGCAGCACTCACAGTGGCGCTCTACCCATGAGCATTATAGCCACAGCCCACGCCAATCATTAACGAAGAAAATGCTCTCACACACCCGCATGAAGACCGTCTGGTGAAAGCAACCAATCAACTAAGGTTCCGTCCTGCCAGATGATTCTAGTCGGTGTTTAGTTGTTCAAAAACTAAGTAGGACATGGGGCTTTGACCAGAGGAGGTGGTTTCCACGGTTTTTCATGCCATGAAGTTGAATCATCCCTAAAGACTGCTTGAGTGTGAGGGAGCCAGAGCTCCAGGGGCTTAACTCAGCAATCCTGGCTGACTCCTGGATTCCTCCATCTGTAGCCAAATGCTAGTTTGGAAAAGAAGAAAGGAAAGAGGGAGAGAGAAAAAGAAAACCTGGGGAAGTGGCTTCCCCTTCTCATCTTGGTTTTCTGTTTAATCATTTAGCTGGCACACCTATTACTACTCAGGTGAAAAGATATGTGAACCAAAGGTTAGGACCACAATTCTGTCTCAAATACACACATGTCCCCTTCGTCTGCACCCGGGAGGAGATACGGGGATGCTTATAAAACTATTTTCATCTAGTCAGTGTTTCCTAGCAACCAGGCAAAAGCATCTGTGTTCAGGATGACTTTACGCATCAGCTCAAGCCATCCAAACCTCAAACCTGCCTGCAGGTACTGGAGAGGACGGAAGCGCTGCGTTCAGTCGCCAGCTGGTGAGACATCGGGGTCGGGGTTTGTTAAGGGCCTGCACCTGATACTACATAGCAGAGGTCTGTATCACCATGATAAGATTGTGGAGAGGCTATCTGCTTGGAATATGCAGATATCCCATAGTTCCCAGGATTCCTTAAACTATGGGGACTGTGACTTTGGAGAGGCGGGGCTATGAAAAACCTAGAGGCTGAGGCAGCTGACCACTTTCCTGTACCTCTTTTGAGTGTGTTTCCAGCTAGTGGCCTTGATCCCTTTATAGCTTTATGCACAAAAGAAGAATGACTGGGTGGCTGGGCTGTGATGGAGAACGACTTTTGTCCCAGTACTTGAGAGATAGAGGCAGGCGCATCTCTGTGAGTTCAAGGCCAGCCTGAGTTCAAGGTCTACAGTGCTAGTTCCAGGACTGGAACTCTGTCAGGCAAAAATCATCTCTAACTGAATGAATGGTCTATGCAAATGGCTCTCTCTCAACCAGGCAAAGCTGACAAATTGCTGTAAACGAGTTCTTGAGTTAGCCAGACCTCGCCAAGCAGTCCATGCTTGTTTTACAGAGGAAGAAATGCACCCCCTTCCCAAAAAAATTCTGGAAAGTTTATTTGCATAAGGTGACACAGCTAATCAGTAGCCTTTCAAGGTCTTCTGACCTCCAGTCTAGTGATCTAGAGGTTGTAGGCATTCATATTTTTATTATCTAAAATATTATAAATATGATATATCTTTGGAAATTATACCACACTGGGATAGGGGTGCTAAGAGAAAGTTGGTACAGGCTTATAATTCATAAGTTTGAAAGATAAAGGGCCTGCCCAGAATTGTAAGACTAAAATTAAAGTAAATGCTAAGACTTTTTGCTTGTTAGGCTTCAAAGCTAATGATATTGCTTCGTACCAAGATATTGAGCCCACTTCCTGTCAAGAAATCAAGCCTGCTTTCTAGTCAGGAACTGGAATAGGACAAAATCTTATGAACATGTGCTTTTATAAATTACTGAATTAAAAGAATTTTAACATATTCCAGTCATCATGGAGTGATAGAATGTAGTGAAGTTAACTATACATACATACATACATGCCTGCATACATACATACATGCATCCATACACATAGATGTATATTTCTTTGGTGATACCAGAGACCGAGAGCCAAGCAGCTTGACCATGGTCACACAATCAGTTGTAGAGGGGATGCTGCATCCCAGTTCCTGTCTTCCCTAGGTCAGGGCTTTTTTTCCTTCAGACCATGAGACCTCCTTTCTGACTCACAGCAAGTAAGCTCTCCTGCCTCTCCTGATCAGAGAAATGACAGTGCCTTTGGAATTAATCCACCTATGCAGTACTTCTCCACCTCTGCACACCCCAGGCCTCACAGGCTGAAGCAGAGGCTGCAGCAGGAAGAAGGAGTCTAAGCAGTCACCCTGGCGAGGAACTCACTCAAGTCAGTGTCGGCCTGCGTGCTCTCCCCCTATTGTTAGAGACCAACTCAGGTGAACCTTCGTGATTGTGAGCTCCAGCTGTCTGCCAAGCTAACTTTCCATTTATCTTCAGAGTAAGAGTTTTAAAGCACATGCACAATTTAAGTAGTCTGTCAACATTTCCGTTGCATCTATAGTCAGTCTTCTCCAAGGAAGCAAAACCAGCAGTGTGTGTGTGTGTGTGTGTGTGTGTGTGTGTGTGTGTGTGTGATGTTTATGTGTATCTGTGTGTGTGGTGTGTGTGTATATGTGTGTGTGTGTGTGTGTGATGTTTATGTGTATCTGTGTGTGTGGTGTGTGTGTATATGTGTGTGTATGTGTGTGTGTGTGTGTATACAGATGTAGTCTGTACTAAGAGCTACTAAACTACCACAAGTAGGAATGAGACAGAGACAGAGACAGAAACAGAGACAGAGACTATGAGTGATTTAAAAGAATCTGGCTCTCATGCGTGTAGAGAGAGGTTCCCTTGGTCATTCTGAATTTGATGGAGGAGATGCACAGCCTGGAGACCCCAGCAAGAGTGGCAGTTAGAGTCTAGGCTGTCTGCTGGTAGACTTTCTTCTTGTTAGGAAAGGTCAACTCTTGTTCATTCAAGGCTTTCCACAAGTTAGGTAGGGCTGCTCAGATTATGGAGGGAAATATACTTATTTTAAAGTATAGTTTAAATTATACTTATTTTAAAGTATAGTTTAAAGTTTAATGTATAAATGTTTAACTCATTTAAATGTTTTTTCTCATCCAGAAAACAATTTTATAAAAACATCGGAATAGCACTTTCCCAAATATCTAAAATAATAGTAATTCAGCCATGACGATTCAACAAGCTAGCCATCACAAAATGCTCCAAATTTTTTTAAAATGATACAGGCGATGCTGATAGATTTTGTTTGTGGTCATATTTGTTGCTGAGTTCCTCCTTTTATTAGTAACGATTGGTGTGTGTCCATTCCATAGCTCCTTTGATCCCATAACCTCATCTTCGATTTCCTGTTCAAAGTCAAGGTGGGCACTAGACACATTTGCCACTATTGTGTGGACTGTAAATGACCTCCCAGCTACAGGGAGTCACAGACAGTTCCATCATGAGCCGTTACTCTGTCGTGAACTCACTGGGAGTCACTGAGTCACTCCCACACAGGATAATTCGGTGTTCAGATCAGAAGTCGGTGTGTTAGGGTGGTTCTGCCCAGGAGCCTTGTCAACTGCTCCAGGAACCATATGTTTTTCAAGGTAGAGTACTGTGAGGATGCACACACACTGAGTGTGAGAAAAACTTGAAAGGGGGTGAGTGAGACAGCTCAGCAGGTCAAAATACTTAAAGTCAGACCTCAGGACCTACCTGTGCTCCATCCCTGGGTCCCACATGGTGTGGTGAGAGAACCATCTCCTGACATTTGTCCTTTGACAGCCACACTTGTGCTGTGGCACATTCACACCTGCACTCATATGCAAACACAAAAAAATGAGGTATTTAATAAATCTATTTTTTTTAAATTAAAACTTGAAAGGGATAATCTCTCTCAGATGAGCACAAAGATCAGGGCTAGCCTCCAGGTCACTTTCTGCTTGAAACTTGCCGGGTAAGAGGCCTGAATTCTGGATGGTCTTGGATCCCTTCCACAGCCTTAAACTCCATGACTGGTATTTGTAACAACAGCATCCCTAATTCGTATCCCCTCTGATTTGCTGCTGTAGTTTCTAGGCTTGCAGAAATTGCTCTTCCTAAAGGCCATCAGCTGGACAGCTATCGAGCTGCAGATACCTGCTTAGCCACAGCCTTCCGGCATGGAAAGGAGGCTTGTGAAGCAGGAGGTGAAACGGCTGCTGTGAGTATTGCCGAGAATAACTTTCCGTTTCTGGCCCTTGCATTTGGAATGCTCTCCCGGATGGTCTGTAGATTGGCAGGTGGACAAAAAGCTAAGGAGGGATCTCCCTGTTCTGCCTGTGCGGGAGAAAGCCAGCAAATGCTTTAGTCTCTGTCTCCTGCCGCGCAGGCACATGCGGTACAGGGCAGGATGAAGAATCTCTTCAGAAGATGCTCCTGCAGGAGCACGCATGTGCAAGGCATCCCTTAGAGCCTAGGAGGACAGGATGCACCTCTGAAGTGGGCAGCACTTACTGGCAAAGATATAGATCCCTTAATGTGCCTTGGGGCCCAGCATCTGCTGCTTTCAGTGCAGAGCTTAGCAATCAAACGATCCGTCTCCATTTTTTTTTTTTGACTTCCGACTTTTTTGAATAATAAAGAAAAGATTACGTTTCCCATAAATTTTCCCCATCCCATCCAGTTTTTCTTCCACCCGGTACTTTGCAAATGTTGGCGAAAAAAATAATCACAGACCGTACAACAAGAAGTCATATTTTCTTTCGTATACATTGTTGGCACTACATTAATATGTTCCTCACCAAAGATCTTATTATAGATACCATCAAATGTCCTTTGTCTGCCTGTGAAGGTAGTGTCTTTACTAGAACTTTAAGGAATTCTGGAATAACATGTATGGAATTCACTCGTGTTTACATGTATGTGTTTGAACGCTAAGATAACAGCAACAGCAACAACAACCACAAAAAAAAAAAAAGAAAAAAAAAGAAAAAGAACCCAATAGTTTAAAAGACAGCAGCAAAAAACAATAAGAATGACAACGCTGACGAGTATGGTGGTAATGTCTTTAATCCCAGTAGTTGGGAGACAAAGGCATGTGGAGTTCTATGAATTGAGGCTGGCTAGGTCTAGGTCTACAGAATCCTGGGATAGCCATGACTCATAAAGACCCTATCTCAAATAAATAAATGAATAGATAATAAGTAAGTAAATAAATAAGTGAATAACTAAATAAATATTTTCTTGCTGCACATGCTAACTTCCAGCAGAATGTCCAGTGCCAATGTGTTCCATGGGAAATTTTACCAAAAAATGTACGCTTTATTATCATGGCCTCTCCTAAGAGTACAGATATCCACAGGAGCTATGTCTGCTTCTGTCTGCTGAGTATCTGGGTTAAAGGTGTGCACTGCCATGCCTGGCAGGAAATCTTCATTTTATGCAATGGATCTTAGCCCTCCTCTTGCAAAAAATCTTTTCTGCATGCTGGCATTTTGAATCCTTCCTTCTTTACTGTAAATTATTCTAACAATACATTTAATTTTAAGGTGAATGTGATTAAGCTCATTGTGATTAGATATTTTAAACCTGAAACCCTTGGAAATCACTATGAAAGCCAAAATTGAATATTAATAGCTACTAGGCCATCTATTGCATTTTTGTCTTGGGGGGTTTCAGGGGCATCGGGAAGAAAGCCTCTTTCTGAGGATGGAACCCTATGTTGTTCCCAATAGTTCAATGCTGCTCTCTTGCTTTTAAGGGGAGAGTATATTGGAATCAGACTTCGGGAAAATGAATTTGATCCAAAAGGAAGAGGTCAACTCACCTTTCTAGATGATATGGTAAACTAAGTCATGCGCAACTCCCATTGCATTCTGTGTGTGGTAAGGGGAGAGGACAGGTATCAAATGCATATGTAACGCGCACACACATGCGCGCGTGCGCGCGCACACACACACACACACACACACACACACACACACACACACACACACACTCGAGCACCCTGTCTTCTTCCTAATGTTTTCCTCATCCTAAGGTTGTCTCTACGAGCATCTTTACCCACTAAATCGGAAGCAGAAAGAAAATAAACATAGTCAAGAAAAGATTTTTAACGTAAACGACTGAGATAAAATGTTAGTTCCCAATGTTAAGACCTTGACAAAAGTAGCAATAGTGTGGTTCTAACTATAAGTGCTCACCATCCTTGGCGTTAGTGGGGAAGGCAAGGTGATACAGGATCCTAGAGCTCATGGTGGTTTTCAGACTGAGCCCCGGCTCATGTGAAGCTCTGCTCTTGAGCTACACAGAAATTGGAGAAGACACCACAAAAAGATTTGATCCAAAGGAATCAGTTAACTCAGTTTACCTCCTGCCCATGTGCTATCCTCATGCTAAGAGAGTTGTGTCTCTTCTTAGTTCCCTTCTGAGTAAAGCCAGAGTTTGTAGCTAAGCCACACATCACACAGAGGCATCAAACAGATCAGAACTGTGCTTCTCAAACTTTAATGAGGTATTGTTACAGCGCCATTTTTATTCTGGAGGTCGAGGTCGGGTTTGTATTTCTAATGAGCATGACCAGTGTAACTGACCCAGCATCAAACTCCAGATGAGGTTTCGACAGAATGACCAGGCTGCAAACCCCTTATTTATTATTTAGGTTGACATTTTACTTCCCTGGAGAATATTATTTCATGACTAAGGAATTCTTAGAACCTTAAACAAACCCAGATCTGTCTTTGCCTCCCTGGATGTGGGCTAGAAAGAAAATGTCACTAGTAAGTGGTAAACATACTTACTAAGTAAAAACTTACAAACTACCAGGGCGAAGGCCATCACTGTAATAAGAATCAACATGCAAACTGACTCTCAGTTCTGTACCAGGGGTGAGGCTCTCTGCCTGTCAGTCACCTCTGTCTGGTCCATTGCTCCTGCTTTGTCCTCTAACAATAAACCGGATTAGAAACTGTTCTCTGTAGCTTTCTTTCCCCACCTTCTCCTTTTGCCTTTTTAAAACTTAAGAAAATGGAGTCCCAATGTTCATCAGTGACTCACCCAAGAATATACTGGTAATCCTCAGGGGGAGATCTCATTCCCCAATTCCCTGTTGAGGGTTCTTTCTATTCTGTACTACACACAGCAAGTAATTGTTTAGTGGGAGATAAGCTTAATTCTGAAACATCCCTAGCTGACTATCAGGCTATAACTAGGGATTCCCCCCTTTCTACACACACACACACACACACACACACACACACACACACACATACACACACACACACACACACACAGTTGAAACTTAGCAGAGGACGGGCTTAGCAGTACCATTGTTCAGGAAGTTGTTGCTTTGCCAAGGTCTCATCCTACCTCTGCTTTCTACTTCGTGCTTCCAGGCCCACTATGACTTGGCCATCAGTGTTGCTAGTCAATGGCTAGATCACTCAGAAAACTTAACTTGGCTCCAGTGGGAGAAAGTGTAAGTTGAAATATGTTTGCTGTTTTTTTTTTGTTGTTGTTGTTGTTGTTGTTGTTGTTGTCTGTCTATTTAGTGTGAGTGGGGAAACATATATGTCCATGTCATTCCTGTGTACAGGTGTGAGTATATGCAGAGGTCAGAGGTCAATGTCTTTCTCTGTCACTCTTCATCTTAGTTGTGAGATAAGGTCTCTCTCCCACTGAATCTGGAATTCACTGCTAGCAAGCCTATCTGGGTTAGCAAGTGCCGGGTAGCCTACTGTCTTCCTCCGTCTCCCCTGCCCTAGGAATGCAGGCTGTGCCACTGTGCCCAGCTTTTTGTGTGGATGATGGGGGAAGGCACCACACTCAGGCTCTCAGGTTTACACACTTTACTCCTGAGCCATCTCCTCTGTCCTCATGGTTTTTTTCCTTTTAAAACACTACTCTAACTGATGGAGCAAGTTGCAACCCTATCTGACATCTTCCTATGAGGCACTGTGAGGTAGAAGCACAGAGCTAGCTTCCTGCTCCAGCCAGAAGCCTGAAGATACACCACAGCTGCAGCTTGGGACCTCATGGGGACGTTCACATATTTCATATTTGTAATCACTGGTTTCCGTCAAGGTCTTTAAAAAGATGCTTCTCCGAAGAAGCACACCTTCACTGTATTGTATACAAGCTACACAGTGGTTAGTTCTATAGGTAAAGACTGACGTTACTTCCCAAGGACTATTTCACAGTTTCTGGAGCATGTCAGCGCTTGAGGCTCTGGGATCATTTCCTTCCCAAGATTGTCAGCGTTTTCCTTCAAGTGTAGTGATGCAGTCGATTCACTCAAGCAGTCGGGACAGGGAACGGAGAGGCACGGTCAAATAGCTCAGTCCAAAGTCCAGACATTGTTTCTATTCCTCCCGCCTCAAGCTCCAAGTGAGGAACTGACAGCAATAAGCAGGAAATCCAGTTTGAACAATCTTAAGGAAGGAACAAGAACAAGGGGTGGAGTGGGGCGAGAGAGTAGGGAGAGAGGAAGTGAGGGAGGGAGGATTGATTGCCTCTAGATCTGAAAAGTTTGTGACATGGACTGTTGGGCACAGGAATTCAAAGCTCAGGTGGGTGAGATGTCTCAGTGGGCAAATGACTTGCTAGCGAGCCTGACTAACGAGCCTGACTAACCAGCCTGACTATCTATCTGAGTTCAGCCCA
The DNA here is from genome assembly GCF_021556685.1 of Rattus norvegicus. Lineage (NCBI taxonomy): Eukaryota > Metazoa > Chordata > Mammalia > Rodentia > Muridae > Rattus > Rattus norvegicus. Next base: position 81,693,801 of record NC_141542.1, on the reverse strand, counting down.
CTGGGCTCACATGGTGGGAGGAGAGAGCAGAGCGAGCTCCCTCAAATGTCTTCTAAGCTTCACAGGAGCTCCTCAGTGAAGCAAGCGCTGGCCCTCCTACACACACAGACACAGAGACACACAGACTCACAGACACACACACACACACACACACACAGACACACACACACATACATACACACACAGACACACACACAGACACACACACAGAGACACACACAGACACACACACAGACACACACACACATACAGACACACACACACACAGAGACACACACAGACACACACACAGAGACACACACACAGACACACACACAGAGACACACACACAGACACACACAGACACACACAGAGAGACACACACAGACACACACACACACAGACACACACACATACACACACAGACACACACACAGACACACACACAGAGACACACACAGACACACACACAGACACACACAGACACACACAGACACATACACACAGACACACACACAAACACACACACAGAGACACATACACAGACACACACACAAACACACACACAGAGACACATACACACAGACACACACACACAAACACACACACAGAGACACATACACACAGACACACACACAAACACACACAGACACACACACAGACACACACACACAGAGACACACACATACACACACATACACACACACACAGACACACACACACACACACACACACACACACACACCAATTAATGTGATTTTTTTTTGAACATCACTGGCTGCTACCAGGTTCTACCTCCAGTATCTTTCTTCTGGGTGGACATTATCATTATTAACAAGGTTCAGTCCAAACCAGATGGATTTAAACAAACAACAAGCAAACAGAGCATGTCTTAGTGTCTGTTTCCTGATTTGTCTGGCCATGGGACACTCCGGCAAGACCAGTTCTCAGAGTCTAGGAATATTTTCAGATTCCCTACAGGTATGCAAGCTTACAGTGAGGTGAAACAGGTCCCCCTAAGCAGACAATGAGGAGAAGCAGGTGAATACCTTCTAGCAAAGCCATAACCACTTACTACAGGAGCCATCGATATTTATAAGTTTTAGTGAAAACCCACAAAGAAGAAAAATACATTGCTTGGTTAGAAAATTAGAAATTCAAAGTAAGACTGGTTGGTGGTGGTGCACACCTTTAATCCCAGCGCTTGGGAGGCAGAAGCAGTTAGATCTCTGAATTCCAGGCCAGCCTAGTCTACAGAGTAAGTTCTAGGAGATCCAGGGCTACACAGAGAGATCCTATTTCAAACAAACAAATGAACAAACAAACACACAAAAAATTCAAAGTACATGTTCATCAACAGAAAGTCAATCATATTAATCCTATTTAAAAAGTGGATGACACACAGCCATTGTTGATTACTTATGGATTAGCGTCACACCTTAGCTTATGTCAAAAGGAACAAGAAAAGGAGCCATAAAATGGAGAGAACAGTCAGCGCTTACTGTACAAGCAAGGACACCTGACTTTGATCCCCACACCTACATAAAATATTGGGTGAGGTGGCACAAATTTATAATCACGGCACTGAAGAGGCACAGACGTGGTGCTTGCTGTCTGGCCAGCCTAGCCTAGTGAATGAATCCCAGGTCCCAGTGAGTCCCTTACTCAGAAATTCCAAGGTGGGTGGCTCCAGAGGATGTCATCCAAGGTTGACCTCTGATCTCCACACGCATGTGCGTACACTCACACACACCACCTCCAACACATGCCCCCCCAACTCGTCTCCCTCCCTATTTCCTCTTAGGAGAGCTCCACTTCATGACAGACCCGTGTATCCGAACCGAAAAGAGCGAGAAGCACTGATCTTATCCTCCTACGCCGGAGTCTTGATGGTGAGGGAGAGAGCACTGCATGTGTACACACTTTGTGTCTTCTAAGATCGTTTGGTTCTAGTGCATACTTACATGGTTTTAATATTGCTTCTAAATGCCTTGGATTTCCTCACCGTAAAATGTATTATTTTAAATGTGTAATGAAAAATTCGACTGCCATACCATACGCGAAAAATATTTATGGGAGATGAGAGGGGAGGGAATAAAAGGAGTAGAGGCAGTAGTGTCTGGAAAACTTGTCACTCATTAATTTAGAAATTATTATCTAGTTGCTGTGTTACCTCACACCATACTTGATCCACTAGAGCTGCCGTAACTTTGTTTTATAATAAAGAAAAGGCACGGTGTAGCGACACATTGTTTTTATTTCACAGAACAGTATTCCAATCGAAGAAGTCCTTAAAATTTATGGGGCCAATTCTTCTGCCAGTCCTGATTCTACCAAGGTAAGCATGACACGGGACTGTTGGTACCAGGGATGTATATGGGCCTGTTTACGGTATATGCTAAGCAAGTGCTCTACCACTGACATATATTCCAAGCTATAAACACAGATACATATGCACGCCTCTTTATGTGTATGTATCTGTGCGTGGTGTGTGTGTGTGCTGCTGGGGACACTGCTCAGAGTCCTGCACGTGCTAAGCATCCATTCTACCACTGAGCACAGTCCATAGCCCCAGAATGAGGTTATTCAGCATATACATTTAGGCTGTCAGATAAATAACAATTTTATGTCAAGAAGTCAAAACTGAGATACTGAGATTGCTTGGCAAGCAAAGACTCCTGTGGTCAATCCCCACTCCCTGATTCGATTCCTCAAACCTATGTAATGGAAGGAGAAAACCACTCCTGGAAGCTGCCCTCTGACCACACGGATACCTGTGCACACACAACTGCTCACCCCACCCCTGAATAAACAATTGTAGTTTTAATAAAGGTAAAAACCAGAAGCAACCACATCCTAATTGCGTCACACATGCTTATAAAATGCCCCCTTTTAAGTAGAGTAGCACATGCTGGTGCGTTTTGTGTAACCCCAGCACTTAGGTGAGGGAGGCAGGAGCATCAGGAGTTCAAGGTCATCCTTGGCAACATAGAGAATTCAGGCCAGCCTGGGCTACACGAGGTTCAGTATTTGAGAAAATAAAGTATTCTGGATGATTTTCAAGCAGTTCCATTTTCACAGCTTGAACACTCAGTAAGAATATAAAAACTGGGTGTGATCCCTTTACCACTGGAAACTTCTATGGGCCCGGTGGGTGGCAGGGGGTGGAGTGGGGCAGGAGTAAAGGGAGCTGAACCAGCACGTTCACTCCTGACCTGCTCACTGTCCCTTGCAATGTCTGATTTAAAAGGCTGTCAACTGCAGGGCCAGGGCCATGAACACAACCACAGGACAAGTGCCCAACCTGTTTCTTTTACCTATAGACGACAGTCTATAAGCAATGGGTCACAACCATAACAGTTTGGAAGGACTCAGAAAGAGGCCAGGGCAGGGTCAAGGCCATAGACACAGGACAGTTATTTAATTTCCTATTGTACCCACGGACCACAGTGTGTATGTAATGGCTCACAACCACGAAGCAGCTTTGAAGGATTCAGGAGGAGGCCAGGGCCAGAGACACAGGACCATTATTTATCCCCTGTTCTTCAGACTAGACTGTATGAGCAATGGGTCAGAGATGGTCAAGTGCCTACCTCGTCCACTTCCACAGCCAAGTGCTTACTAAGTCTTGTGGTTTTGAAACCAATTTCTGAGCACCTTGCTCTTGCTGAGATCCACATTCCCTCAGCTCCTGAGGAACTAGAGCTTGCTCCCTGACCACTGCATGGCGTATCGCTCCTTCTTTTGCTCTCTCACAGATTAGGCAGGGAGCAAGTTGGGCAAGGTGCCTTGTTTTCTATAGATCTTAGATTCTGTATCAAGACTTATCTTGACTGTGGCTCTTAAGAGACTAAGCAGTTTTCTGCTTGTTTGTTTTTTTGAAAGGCAAGTGAATGGCACATGACCTGATTTGATTTCTGTGATTTATTGATTGATCCATCGATTGATTGATTGATTGATCGATTTGTATGTGCGTTGGTGTTTTGACTGCATGTATGCCTGCAAGCTGTGAGCTGCCGTGTGGGTGCTGGGAATTGACCCCGGGTCTCCTGGAAAAGCAGCCAGTGCTCTTAACCACTGAGCCATCTCTCCATCCCCACCCCCCTCCCAAGCAGCTTTTGTTTTGTTTTGTTGTTGTTGTTGTTGTTGTTGTTGTTGTTGTTCTTAAGTTGAAGAAAGGCCTGCCTTTGTGGTGCTCTGCTTCCACACACTACTCTGCCCAGTGTCTGCCTGTTTGCTGCTGCTGCGTTCTCACTGCCCGCCTGTCTCCCCTCTCCTTCACCAAACACGCCCCAAACTGAGCCAGGCTCGCTATTTTTCCCTTAGATTTTCTCTTCTTCTAGCTTTGGAGATGTGTCAGTCACACTGTTTGGGCGATTGCGTCTCAGTCCCCACGCCTCATTCTGAAGGAGATTGTACTGTGACTTCCTGGTTTGGGGGGGGGGGGGCATCAGTCAGAGTTTGCAAATGTCAGTGTGTCTGAGCAACCGGGCTAAGTGCAGCCTGCATAATGGAGCTAAAACAGGAAGCCACGGCTGCTTACGTGCTTGTCCTCCGGATCACTCGTTCAGTCCTGCAAGAGCCTCTGCTCCGTAGTATGTAGCCGCGATCCTCAGAATCATACCAACAGTGGGACAGTTCAAAATGCCTCCCGACTGACAAATGTGTCCTAGGGACAAAATCACATCTGATAGAGACTCTAAGTATCTAAACATTAAATAGCTAATCAAATATGTATATTATTAGCAATGCAAACGTAACTTGTCTGGGGTAACTAATTCCCCCAAATGATTATGGTTTGAGGAAGCAATGCTAGCAGCCCCTACCCTCCCACCAGAGTTCGTACCACCCCCATGCAGTTGCAGACTGACTCCACCCACAAGCCACCGAGTATCCAGCAGGATCTCTCAGTGGCAATGTAACATTTCAAACATTAAACTATAGGACTATTTTAAAACAGCCTTTTGGGGTTTAACATCACTTTAAAAGTAGTGGTTTTAATTGTAAGTCTGAGTGGTTTACAGATGAAAGATGTTGTCAAAGGTTCTTTAATTACCATTTATATCGGAATGCCCTTTGATTCCTTCGGATAAAATGTCTCCGAAGCAACAACTGAAATCGTTTCTAAGCCAGAGTTTAAAACCAAGTGGAATACAAATCACATTAGGACGAATTTCCGGCATCTGGGAAGGACTTGTGGGAACTGTGCTTGGCCCGAAGACTTTCTCTGAGACTCTCCTCTGCCCCCTGGTGGTAGGAGAGCAGCAAGGCATATACTGTTTGCTATCAGTCTCAGGCTTGTTATAAATAACCAGTTTTTGTTAATAAGGAATTCAGGTTTTGCTTTGTTTTGTTTTGTTTTCCTGTTGAAGACTTGGACCCAGAAAAGTTCAGTTGAAGGCTTTACATAATTACAGGATATTTGCAACCGTGTCCAGATAATAAATATAAAATACCCAACTTGATTTAAACTGAAGAAAAAGCCTAAATATTCCTTAAACTTATAAAGCAATTGATAAAAACATTGTTCTGCCTCATTTGATGGAAGAAATGGGGGTCAAAGGGGAAAAAGGCAGAGAAAATAAAAGTGGGTGGAAGGAGATAAGGGTACTAAACAGAGAACCCCGAGACCTCAGCTCTCCTCTGTCTTGCCAAAGGGCATCACATTGTAAAAGCCTGCTTTGAGCCTGTCATGGTGGCACATGCAAGCCTGTAGTCCCAGCACTGAGGAGGCAGAGGTGGGTGGATCTCTGGGGGTTCCAGGCCAGCCCGATCTACAAAGGGAACCCAGGACAGCCAGGGCTCTGTTGCACAGAAGAAAACATATCTCAAAAATCAAAAGAAAAAAGCTGGCATTCACATCCATCCTAACTAACACTCAAATATCATGACTCCAGAGGCAAAGCAGACAGGGCCCAGACCCAGATCCACCCCTTTCAAGTTGGATGTCTCCTGTTGGGGTCCAGGAGTCTCCTCCCAAACCACACAAACACTGAACTCAGTCGGACAGGGATAGTTTATTAAGTATAATGTCCCAAGACTGATAGATCAGGGCCACAAATCCAGACTCAGGAGCTGGTTGCGACATTGAATTAAGATCCTACATGGCCTTTAAGCCTAAAATCCACAAACAGCCGTGTCAAGTTATTTCACCAATCATGATTTAGGGATAAGGGATTTAGGAACAAGTCCATTTATCCTGCTCCATCGGTTTCGGGATTCAACTCTGGCAGGAGACTTGTCTTGCCTAACATTCTTGTCTTAAGTCATCTACCGGGACGGGGCTTGTCTAACATTCATGTCTTAACTTGTCCACCAGGATGTCAGTTACCTATGTGCATGTCTTTTTCTGCCAACTAGGATGTCAGTTCTCAGGGAGTCTTGGGAACTTAAACTTTACTTGGCCACAACTCAGAATGGAGGTCTTATTCCAGATAGTTTCTTATATTGGTGCAGGGGTCTCTCTTATGTTAGGGTCCATCCCAGGGGCAGCTTGTAAAAGCAAACATCATAAAAGCTTCTATACATGTGCAGGAATTGCTGCTGAGTGGTTGGTTTGGGACCAAGCTTATTAGAAATGTAATGCAAAGGCAGGCAGGGATGCCTGGTGGGCCCATGCCAGGGTTATTCAGGGGAAGGGAGGGGAGTGAGGACCTGGAGAAGGGGTAGAGGTAGGCAGAGCCATGAGGGCAGAGGGCAGAGAAAGGTGGAGGGCTGAGGAGGACAGAAAGAGAGGCTGTCTGGGGACACCTGGGACAGAAAGAAAGAGACAGAGAGATATCTGGGGTAACAAGCAATCTTCGTATATGCCACCCAATGCAACTCCACACCTGGTGGCAGGTGATGATGTAAGCTGTTGCTAGGTCCTTGGGAGGAATCTAGCACAATTGCCTTTACAGGGGGTAATTATTCAAAAGAGCTCTACCGACTTCTCCCACTACTGGTTTCCAACTGCACAGAACGTAACAGAATACATAATCAACTTGGCAGGAGAAAGTTTCATGCTAACATCAAAATCATATGAGGGAATTCCCTTATAATATCAGTAATGGCACTAAATGACAGGCTAGCCAGGCAACTGCTACCTAGGCCTTAAGTTATTTTTCTCCAATCACAAGTTTCCTATGTGTAAGTAGGCCTGATGTCACACCCCAGGCTATTCTGGGGATTAAATGGCACTGTGCACATCAATTACATGATGGCCCCAGGGGAACCTGCTATATGACTGCCATTACTGCCAGGGCCACCCTGCTGGGACACCAGCCTCCTCTGTCCTGCCAGCAGCTGATCCTCCCAGTAGCAGGCTGCCTCTACCCTCTCACCTTCAAGTATCTGCTCTTCCTGAAGGGTTTACCCTCAAACTAATTTGTACAGACGTAAAAACGTGGCTATGTCATGAACGGTGGAACCTACATTTTCAACCAAAGCTGGAGATGAAGGGATCAGAGAAATCAGAGATTCAAGGCCATGCCCTTGAGATTAGCTATGTCCACCTAGACATAGGCTCAGCAGAGCATCAGTATTGATTATGTCCCAACCAACACCATACATGTTTAAAGTATAACAGCTAAATAGACAAGTCCACCGAGTGCGGTGAGCAGAGCTTACCATGCTCACCCCACCACTTCTGCTCTCAGAGCAGATGTGACTTTAAGTGTATGACAGTTAATCTTGCACAATGGTGGGGTTGGGTTATGCTTTTGCAGTACTGAGAGTGAAAACAGGGCCTTTTGCCTCCTGCTGCACTTCTTTGACAAGCACTCTACGTGTGTGTGTGTGTGTGTGTGTGTGTGTGTGTGTGTGTGTGTGTGTACATATGTGCACCTGTGTTTGGAGGCCTGAGGTTGATGTTGTGTGTTGTCCTCAATCACACACCTTGATTTTATTTTACCTGTGTGTATGTGTCATGTGCACGTCCATGCATGCATATGTGCGATGTGTGCATGCCTAAGTGTGCAATGGCACATGTAAGCCAGGGGCTTATGTCAGGTCTTCTATCATTCTGTTCTTTATCAAGGTCAGGTATCTGTCAGAGGAAAAGGAACTTAGGCCTCCGAGTGTTTCCTCTATGTGTTTTAGTTACAGCAGAGTTCCTGGATAGGGTGTGTAGGAGGTAGCTGAGCTTAGAGTATGAAGTCAATTAGTCTCCAAAGTGATTAGACCGTTCTACCAACAGTCTATGCTATCTACACAGATGCTTTCAAAACAGAGAAAGAGTGTATCAATTGGTAGCTCACTGTGGATTTTGTTTTGGGGGTGCTGTTGTGGATTTTTTGTTGTGTTTCTTCATTGTTTTGTTTGCTATGTAGGAAAAGATGACTTTAAATGTGTAATCCCCCTGCCTCTACCTTCTGTTTGCTAGGATCACCCTTGGTTCCCGTGACCTTGATTCTTATTCCAATTATCAACCAACAACAGCAGATATTTCCTCTTTGGAAAATCACAAATTAAAGTCATTTGTCCATTTTTGTGGTGAAATATTGTTCTGTCATTTTCCACTGATCCCTGAGCTCCAGAAGTCTACAGCACTAGCACTAGTGTAACAAGCATGTGACACTATGTGACACTTTTATGTGGGCCTTTATGTGTGCACAGTAGGCATATTTCCTCCTCCCAGGATATACATTCTGAGAAAGGCATTCGACAAAATGCAATGTATTTTATCCTTTAAAAAGTGAACGGCTTCGGAATTTTGGTGATGAGGTGGTGTGTGTAGGGGGAAACTGGGGATGTGTGTGTAAATTTCCTACATAGTTTTCACTATCTTTACCTGAACCTAAAATTGCTCTTTGTGTCAAAGTTAACAATTAAAACATGTAAACAGTTAAGGGAATACTTTTGTTATTTATTTTTATCATAGTAAAGTAATGCTCACCAAAGTAAGACAATAGAGAAATTTCTTAATCTGTTAAAGTATATTTTAAAATCTATAGCAAACATACTTAATATCAGCATCTTCCTTGAAGTAAGAAGTAGATCAGGGAGTGGAAAGATGGCTTAGCGGTTAAGAGTACAAATTGCTCTTCTAGCGATCCTGGGTTCAATTCCCAGCAACCACATGGTAGCTCGCCACCACCTATAACAGAATATGATGCCTTCTTCTGGTCTGCAGATGAACATGCAGACAGAGAACTCAGATGCATAAATAAACCTTTGGGACTGGAGAGATGGTTTGGTGGTTAAGAGCACTGGCTACTCTTCCACAGAACCTGGGCTGACTTCTCGGCACCCACATGACAGTTCATAAACTGTCTGTGACTCCACTTTAAAAGGACCTGACACCCTCATACAGACATACATGCAGGCAACCATTGATGTACATGATCCCCCATCATGCCATGAACAGAAGTCCTTCCTGAAGGACTGTAGGTTCCCATATAAAAGATCAAAGCAAGAGCGCCATTAGGGGAAGTGTGAGAGTCTGAGTCTGTGACTGCGGGCAGCCACCTATGGACCTGAGTTTCTCTCACTGTCATGCCTGGGTCTCTTCCCCCATTCCGATGATGCTGGTTCTGATGATGCCGGGGCTTGGGAAGGGTTATCTAGAACAAGCACTCCATTGGCAGAGTGTATGTGCCTAGCTGGCAATTACATGTCCATGCGAACTTTTTACAAAGCGGAGTCACACGTGCCTTCACAATAGAGAATATACGAGTACCCTTGTCATGCCACATGTCCTGATCCAAGGCTGGCCACACATGCTGTCACGATGCAGCTCACATCCAAACACCGATGCTATTAGAAACAGCCTGGACCAGCCTAGTAGCTATTCAGATGCGTAAGAACTTCGGGTGGAGGGGGAATAATTATGCTGGTGCACTCCGAGGCCCAGAAATTAAACGGTCACTGTGCTTCCACCTCCTGTGTGTTCCTCACACAGAAGCCAAGGTGATCTTTTTGTTTCATTATTTTTTTTAAATATATTTCAAATGCTGGGAGTGAATCCAGGGCCTTTGCATGGTAGACAAGCATTCACAACTAAGCCCCAGACTGCTTTTAAAAATTGACATCAGGGCTGGGGATTTAGCTCAGTGGTAGAGCGCTTACCTAGGAAGCGCAAGGCCCTGGGTTCGGTCCCCAGCTCCGAAAAAAAAAGAACCAAAAAAAAAAAAAAATTGACATCAGACTCTGTCAGTCTTTAAAGTCTGTCTAATACTTTAAAACTGTCCAATGGGGAATAAGCCTCTCCCCAGCCACACCTCTTAATTGGTTTTCTAGTACAAAATGACATCGTTGGATCACACAATCCTCCCTAAATGGATTCAGAAACAGCTTATATTGGTACATTTATGCGTTTATTTTTATTTTGATAATTGTTTGAGACAGGGTTTCTCTGTATAGCTCTGACTGTCCTGAAATTTGTTTTGTAGACCAGGCTGCTCTCGAACTCAGAAATCTGCATGCGAGTGCTGGGGTTAAAAGGTGTGTGCCACCATGCCTGACGTTGCATTTACATACATGTAACAGTAATAATAAAAAAGAGGCTACCAATTAGAGAGAGAGGAGTTGGAGGGATAAGGGGAAGTGATATAATTATATTCTTTAATTTATTTTTAATGAAAAGATTATTAATAAAGTTAGGGGCATTTAACTGGAATGTTAAAAAATTCCAGTTGCATAAGTAGCAATTCCCAGCCTGTAGTGAGAGCAGGTCAGAGCAAGTTTCTCACTCAGACAAGGGAATACTTGAGATTCACAGCAAAGGAAAGGCAAGAGCCTAGGGCAGAAAAGAGGAAGTGGCTATGCCAGGAGAAGAGTGTTAGGAATGTCCTGTGTAAAGGGGACTTCCATGTCATGAGAACCAAGCACGGAGTAGAGACTAAATGAAGACCACATCCACCCACCTTTTATACCTCAGCCGTTCAGGTGCCTCATGGACACAGTTCCCTGGGACTGGGGTGGGTGAGGCTGAGACTCGACAGGTACTGTAAGCAGCAGTTGCTCCCCACACAAAACTCACGCCGCCCTAAACTGGAACTATCGTTTCCCCCTTTCAGGTCGCTCGGGCTCTGTTGCCCCGCCGCTCCTTGCACCCCTTTGCCATGTTGACGGCCCCCAGAGCAGCAGAGTGCAACCGCAGACGGAGTAAGCCTACCCTCTTCTGGATGTAGAGGAAGTAAACTAGGAGGTGGGCCCACTGAGTCAGCTTAAATGATAACACTGGTTAGGCTTCTATCTAGTGAGATTAAAAAAAATTCAGCGTCCTTCATAACCAGGTGTACGCCTCCTGCACATACATTTCCATAACCTGAAAGGCTTAACTACTTAGACACTTTGGGCTTGGGAGTTGGGGAGGGGGGGCAATGCAGCTCAGAAAGACAATATTTAATACGTCATGGACACATTTGTTAAAGGTTGTACCCTCAGGTGTGCTGCTGCCTGTGTCTGCAGGTGTCAAGTTGAGGAGAGGAGCCATGAATAAAGAAGCCACCAGCCTGCGGGGAAAGGAGCTCGTATGTGCGCACACCCCCAAGAACAAAGTAAGACTGAAAACATGGTTGGCATTGCCTAAATCATGCTGACAGTTGAGTACTGGGAGTTCAAGGCTGTTTGGTTTTGAACAGGGTGCTTAACTACTCTGTGCCTTATGTTTCTCCTCCTCCTCCTCCCAAAAAATGATAAGAATAATCGTACCCACCTCTTTAAGCCACAGAGAGACCAGGATTATGGGACGAGTGGTGAGAATGGTACTCAGTACATGGCGATGCCCAAATAGACATCCGCAGTGATTAGCTTTAATACTCAAAAACCACTTGTCACAAGTGACTCTGCTGTTTTTCCATTTGTTCAATCAAATACGGTGGTTTGTTTTTAGCATCTGCACCTAAAATGTTCTGGATGAGAACTTTACCACAGAGAGAGAATTTTGTCTTTTTGTTTCATAGCATCTCTCCAATTTCTGCCTTTTCTTCTGCCCTGTCCATCCACTCCTCAACTATTATGTGGAACAATTTAGTGTCAGCTCAGAGACAGATGGGGCTGGAGGGAAAGTAGAAGGATCGTGTGGTCTTTGCTGTCCTCCCTGTGTTTACTCTGAGTTCTCAAGATAAGTACAAGGTGATGTCAGAGACACCAAGTTGGTGAACGTAACAGAAACGGAAATGGGGGCTCTCCAGAGGTGAAGCTGGGAGTCTGAGGTGTTTTAGGGATCTGGGATCCAAAGAATGGGAGACTCCAGATGAGCTGGAGGGTCCAGGGGTAGGATATAGGAGAGTTTGGAACTGAATAACAGGCCTGTGTTTGTAGTTGAGACCTAAAATAAAATCTCTATTCACTCAACTGCTGTGCCATGCATGTTTTGAATGTGCATCTTTAAATCAACTGAACCATATGGTGCTTGGGATTCGTTTAGTCTTCAGTAATAAACAGACTGATTGATTAGAAATATAAACAACAACAACACACACACACATTACATGCAAACACATACACGCATATACACACATGTACACATACACACATATACCCACATGCATACACACACATATGCATGCATACATACTGCATGCACACACACTTTTAAAAATAGAAAAGAAATACAACCTCCTCACTGGGGGTGCTTTGGGACTTCCTGCGCTGTTTGGTTATCTCAAACCTTAGCACTGTTCTAAAGATAGAAAGCTGAGGAAACAGCCACCTGTTGGTTTTTTCTTTTGAAGACATTTACTCTAATGAGATTTCAGGGCATAGACTTTCTCAAGCTTCATTCTTGCTTCTGAAGAACTGTATAAAGTACAGCTTTCAAAAGAATTTGGAAACAGCAGGCTTTGGGAAGCAAGTTAAAGCAACAACCAGAAAACAGTAAGCCCTCTAGACACAGGCCACATGGACACCTGTGAGTGTGCACACACCACACACCCTGATGACCTGGACAAAACGCAATCGTATGAAGACCGATCTCAAGAACTGGTTCATAGACCTGCTCCTGCGTAGCCCTGTGTAATAAGAGCACAGCTCTAAATACTTGAGTTTTAGATATCATTTGGGTGTTATGTTTTTTAAATATAATGTCATCTCGTATACTTTCTTCTTCCACAATCACCAGTGGCTTTCTGACAACAGCAGAACTTTCACTTCCTGCTTATCTTGTGTGTGTGTGTGTGTGTGTGTTGTGTGCCCGTGCACATGCGCACATGTGCAATGATCTGCAGGTCATGGGGACTTGTAACTACTATAGGTAATCAAATAATAGCGAATGGCTCTGGGGTGCTAGTCTGACCAGCAGACGTCTTTCTAAGCACAGCACCGTTCTCCTGACTCCATCCAAGACTCAAGCCCATTTTTAAACAAACCCCTTCCAACAAGATGTCTTAGTGAAAACAGAAAATCCATTGGTACTTTCATTTTCACGAATATTATATGTATAATTTAGGCATTTTGCAACTCCTGGGTATGGTTTTTAAAACCGCTTCATAAAACATAATAATAATAATAATAATAATAATAGTAATAGTAATAGTAATAGTAATACATCAAAATTACAGTGGAAAGATAAAAGAATTCTCCTTTCCTTACACTCCTTTTCCATGATTTATAACATATTTATTATTAACATATATTTATTAACAGCTATTAACCTTCCTTATGACTTGTCAATAGTTGTTATACACATATTTATGTATGAACCACTGGTTTGATATCATTGAATAAGGTAAATATTTTATTAAATATATATAAAATATGCTTTTTTTGTTGTTTTCTTTTTAAGACAGGATTTTTCTGTGTAGCCCTGGCTGTCCTGAAACTCACTCTGTAGACCAGGCTGGCCTCAAACGTAGACACCCACATCAAAAGCATGCGACATCACCACCTGGCTGAGAGTATGCTTTTATGGTTTTTCATTTGAGGAAATTGTTTATCTTATATATTTGGAATTCTTCATTTTCCCTGTAAGTTTTAAACCCCTATGTAACAGATCTTTCTTCCCAATGTTCTTTTTATTTCCAGACACTGAGTTTTGTCACAAACTAAGAGAAAGGCAATAACTTTTCAATACTCCCAGCTTTTCTGGGGAACATTTAAGTGGGTGTGTTTTGTTTGTTTGTTTGGTTGGTTGGTTGGTTTGGTTAATTTTATTTTGTACTAGTAGCTTGTTTTAATCAGCATGGATATGAGCAATATTTCCTGGCATAGCTAATCTCCCTACACTTTACTTTCTTTTCTATAAAAGAAAACGTACTGGGTACCTTACAGGGTTAGTTCAAGAATGAAATGATTAGCATATGTACAAAGGCTCATAGAGTCACCCAAACCATAGCACGTAGAAAGATACCTGTCCACTTTTTTCCTGGAGAACCCACAGTATCACGGAAGGAAGCCAGATAGGAGGAGGAGGAATCTAAGTTTAAATTCAAAGTAATAGATGGAAAATCTAAAATAGTATGCTACCACCACAGAGCTGAAGAATGAATTATGTTGGGCAGCACTAGACCAAAGAAGTGTGACTTTCGTGATTATTTTTAAAATTTGATTTGGAGACAATTGCAAGCTTCGAGATATGCTGCCTTAGAACAAAAGACACAGATTCATATCTGTGTTGCTGTCTGTCCCACCAGCTTAGTGACTTTCTCTTTGTCTATTCTCCCTGCTGTCCTTCGCTTGTGTTTACAGACATTGACAAACAATCTTTTCTGAGCTATTACAACTTGTGCATACCCTATCAACGCACCCTGTATATTTTACTTTGTGCCTCCTAAGAAAAGCAAAGTCATTTCCTTAAGTAACCAATTATTAACTTCAGAACCTAAAACATTGCTACTTTTATCCAATCTATCACTCACATAGCATTTTTTTCCACTTGCTCGGATAATGTCCCCTTTAAGGATCCAACATGAGATCACATACTGCCTTCAGTTGAGAAATACAATTCCTTTTCAGATATTTCAGAATTGTTCCATGGAAATTCTTTTACATCTCCATCTATCTAACCCATCTGTTGGTATCTGATATTTGACCTTAACTCCAATCGAGAGCTAGTGTGTGTGTGTGTCTGTGTTATACAGATGTGCTTGGTACCAAAACCATCCTTTCCTTCTGCAGGTCACTTAGAAACATGGACTAGCACCATGGATGTGTAAGAGCTTCTAGGAGCAGCCAGGATGCACCGCCTTAAAGCCACAGCTGTCACCCGCAGCACACGCTTTGTCTGCAGTTAGCTCTTGATGTGAACTGCATTGACTCTCAAGTTTGCCACTGAGCTGTCTTCTTTTGGAAGCATATCTTCCAGTTTGACAAACGGAAGAAGTGTGTCTGTCTATCCTATGCTATTTCATTCTATGCCTGGAAGACTGCTGGAGCATCCAGAGGGGGTTCACTATTTCTGGGTGTGACCAGACAATCTGGCTTTGATACACATTTTAGCAAATGTATATCATTAAATATTGCATATAATTCTAGAGGAGGCCGTTTTCCAAAAGTTTTAATCCCAAATCAAATCAATGTCTCATTAGCATACTTCCAAAATAGAGAAAATGTAAACTCATTCCATTTCAATAAAGTTTGAAAAGAGAAATGGATGCTGGCTCTCTCTGGGTAGAACATGATGACCAGTAGGGAAAGAGAATGGGCTGCTCTTTTCCAAGTGCCAACAAGGCACATGACTTAACCAGTGAGCAAAACAACTTGGTCAGGTGAATGTCAGAACACATCATACCATCTCCCCATTCCTAAAGACTGAGACAGCCATCTCCTTGCATGAGGGTCTTAAGGGAGTTTGTTGACCTCTTTTGAAAATAGTGAGGTACTCCCATGTGGGGTCATGGCTGGGGAGGTCAGTGTGGGCCTTTCCACAAGGGGCTTAATCACAGTTGCACTTGAAGTTCACCAGGACACTTGGGAAGCTAGGATAGAGGCAGAGGGGAACATCTGTGGCCCGTAGCCCTCACCAGTGCTCCAGCCACTGAGGACTTTGCCCACTCTGCTTCTGTGCAGCCTCACTTCCTGCTGTCTACCCTTCCACCATCTGTACATGCCCTGGAAGGATGAAGTGATGCCTGAGAATTTTCATGTGCCTGCATTGCTAACTCTAGCCGGGTGTCCTCATGGGCATGACTCCACTACCTAAAATATGCACAGGATGGGATGACAGCAGATAATCCAAGGCTGGACCATCCTCCATGCCTGCAATAGGCACGCACATGGAGGAAAACAAAGAGGAAAGTTCTTATAAGCTGTCACCCTGGCTCAGGGAAACCAACAGTTTGGTGAGGGAAAACACAGACAAGCCAGAGCACTGGTTTTAAGAACAAAAGGTAATCCTGGAAGAAGAGTGGTAACAGGAAGAATGGCTGTCTTCTCCTAACCAGTGTGAGATCTATTCATTTTAGACCAAGAAGAAATGTTTCACCTTACCATCATCACATATATATATTCATATCGCATTATATATTATATGTATATGCTATATAGATCATATATACTTATATTTATATATTATAGATATATGCTTTTAACCATTAACTTAAACATCACACATTTAAAATTCACTTTACTGCTTTCATCTGCTGAATTCATAATATAAATATATATAATAGAAAAATTTTAAAATTTTTAAAATCAAAAGGAAGAAATAAAACGAAGGCCTCTATATAAACTTACCTACCATTCACTGATGACCAGGGTTGACATTTTAGTCTATACACAGGTCTAATCTTTTTATCTTAAACATGTGCAAGTTTTCAAAGCATCAAACCCCCATACTACAGGTAAAGACATGCAACTGTCTTTCATTTAGAGAAATTTGTTTATTTTTCTGCTGCTGCCTCTTGGTGCCTGAGTGTGGCTCTGGAACTCGTGTAATTCTCATGAGCTCCCACAAACGGAGGCGCCACCCTCCACTCAGCAGTTTCTATAGGCAAACACTGCAAAACGCTGCGTACATAATGCATTTCTAGAGCGCTGCATAGGGTGAGAAGCGCGCCCTTTGTCTCCAAGGTCATAATGGCTCTGCTGACTTGAATTCCTTTCACTGAGCTAGTAAGGACAACTCGAAAATGCCAGAGAGAATGAGAGCCCCCTACCCCATGATCCCAAATGAAAAAGCGAGAGAACACAGAAATCCCCTTACACATTACCCCCCAGGCCCCTTTTGTGTTGTTCTTGCCAACACAGCAGCCATCCTGCTGTATATATATCAGCTGCCACTCCTGTCCCCATCACACTCAACACTGACCATTTGCTGTCAACAACGATGGGAAAGGTGAGCCAAGGGCGAACCCTCCAGGTCTGTTGAGTGCCCCCTCTGTGTGGGGGATGCGCCTTCCGGTTAACCATGTGTTGTTACCCCTTCTCCTTTACAGATCACCTTCTACGAGGACCGAGGCTTCCAGGGCCGCTGCTATGAGTGCAGCAGCGACTGCCCCAACCTGCAGACCTACTTCAGCCGCTGCAACTCCATCCGCGTGGACAGTGGCTGCTGGATGCTCTATGAGCGACCCAACTACCAGGGCTACCAGTACTTCCTGCGACGCGGGGACTACCCCGACTACCAGCAGTGGATGGGTTTCAGCGACTCCATTCGCTCCTGCCGTTCCATTCCCTATGTGAGTATTGCTGCAGCCGTGCTGATGTGAGAACACTGGTCTTCCTTTTGGCCAGTTTGTTCCCATTTCTGTTCTAATGTTCTCAGCAAAGATAGGAATGCTTGACAAATGCTCACACTAAAACCAAGGCCCGACTCTTACAGCTAAATAGAACGAACATGTATACACACCCGAACAGCAGTATAAGCAATATATAGTTTCTTACTTAAGGGCATGAGTGTTTTGAGACATAAGAAACCACAACAGGACCTTTAAAACTAAACTCGGCTGAATAAGCACATACCCTTCAGCCATAAAAGAAGGAAATCCTGTCATTTGTGGTGACATGGATGAACCTGGAGGTCACTGTGCTAAAAGGAAGGAGCAAGGTACGTAATGATAAAGGCCACAAGTTCTCGTTCGTATGTGGGATCTACAGCAGCAGGTTCATGGAGGGGTGAAGATCGGGTTGGGGATTTACCTCAGCGGTAGTGTGCCTGTGTAGCAAGCACGCAGCCCTGAATTCTGTTCTGAGGGTAAAAATGAGAGAGAGAGGGGGGGGGGGGAGGGAGAGGGAGAGGGAGAGGGAGAGGGAGAGGGAGAGGGAGAGAGAGAGAGAGAGAGAGAGAGAGAGAGAGAGAGAGAGAGAGAAAGGGAGAGAGAGAGAGAGAGATACTAGAGGCTAGAGTGGCAAAGTCAGGAACCAGAGGTTTGGAATGACAGTCAGAAAAAGAAAAATTACAGCTAGAGAGAACTGTGTTCTAGAAATCCGTTGTGAAGCATGGCAATGACAGTTCATGTTATGTACTAGTTATTAAAAATACTGAAAGGTAAGGCTGGAAGATGGCTCAGTGGTTAGGAGCACTGGCTACCCTTCTTGAGGACCTGGGTTCAGTTCCCTGCGCCCACAAGTGGCTCACAACTGAGGACTCCAGTCCTCAGGAATCCCATGAACTCCAAAAGGGCAACTCATGTAGTACACTTACAAACACACAGGTAAATACTTACAGACATAAAATAAAAAGAAATACATCTTAAACGCACAATAAAAAATGCCGAAAGAGTGGAATCTATGTATTTTCAGCACAAAAATAATGTGAGATAAGAATATATATATATTGCAAAATCAATTAAATTTGGTTAGAGCTAGTGTATTCAGATTTTATTGGTGAGATTTTTTTATTTTACTATACACTCTCACACTCACCTAGAGCCTAGAACAATGTGTGTCAATTCGTGTGGTTTTGGTTTTTTTTAATAAGTCATTACTGACTAGTCTGTTATGAAACACGTGATTAGAATTTCATGAGATAATGTCTACATCACCTGTCTGAAAGGAAGGAGAAAGAAAGAAAGAAAGAAAGAAAGAAAGAAAGAAAGAAAGAAAGAAAGGAAGAAAGAGAGAAAGGCAAAAAGAAAAGGAAAAGAAAAAGAAATTTATGTGGACTCGAAGTAAATCCGAATCATTGCACATCATGCATACAAAAGGCAGCTTCGAAGTAAGCTTAGTAGGATTTGGTTCCACGGGCAGTAAATGCTTTCACTCCCTGCCTTTCGGTATTCGTTTCCTTCACAAGAGTTCACTGGTCAGGTCAGCTTTATGTGAGTGCATTTCCTAATCTGTTACAACAGCAGCACAAGGAGTAGGCTTAAGGGAGACGCACACTTGACAGATTCGCCCGAAAGCCGTGTTTTGTGACTGTGCACAGAGGCTGTAACTCTGAGTGCATACATCGCTGTTTCTCCTCTTCTGTCTTCCTCACAACAGACCAGCTCTCACAGGATAAGGCTGTACGAGAGAGATGACTACCGGGGCCTTGTGTCTGAGCTCACGGAAGACTGTTCCTGCATCCACGACCGCTTCCGCCTCAACGAGATCTACTCCATGCATGTGCTAGAAGGCAGCTGGGTCCTCTATGAGATGCCCAACTACCGAGGCCGCCAGTACCTGCTCAGGCCTGGAGACTACAGGCGCTACCACGACTGGGGCGCCATGGATGCCAAAGTCGGCTCTCTGAGACGGGTCATGGATTTGTACTAAGCCCCATTTTGCTTGTTACAACACACACATGCAATAAATATACAACTTGTGTTCCTGGCACTAAGTGGCTCTCGCTTATCTTCAATATCTAAATCCTATTTAGTGGTGTCCTAGTAAACTTAATGCTGAAAGAGGTTTCAAATGTCCACCCTCTGTCCTCACATCTTCACTTGCAAATGTTCATTGCAATGAGTCATTGTCTGGTTCATGGCCTCTGGCTTCTGTGACACCATCGTTATCAGATCCTCACCAGAACTCCTCCTGGTTATCTTGTTGTTGTCCTATGTCATGGAGATCCTGCAGCTTTGGATCAGCAGGACTGTTTCTTTCACACATCCCAGCCATTTGCAGATGATATACATTTTGGGGTGGGCCAACTCTGAGCCCTGGACCTGGGCCTGGTCGGCAGCTGAGTTGGTCAGCCTGCCGGCTTTCCCTTATTTGTACCACAGGACAGGACAAGCTCTCTAGCACTGCTTCGGCTAGGCTACCCAATGCTGCCATTGGCAGGAGGCAGGACCTCCTCTCTCTGCTCTCCTGCTCTCTCACCCTCTGGACTGACTCAATCCTGCCTTTGCCATCAAGGTCAGCTCCACTGTGTTGCCCACTCAAGGTACATGGCCCGCTCTCCTGAGTGTTACAGACAGTGAAGGGACAAGGATAGCTCTCTTATTCTCATGATCCCAGAGCCGGCTCTCCCCATTGCCACAGATGGTGAGGGGTGAGGAGGAACTGGGGCATCACCCCGCACCTATGCCACCTCTTGGCACGGCCAGCCCTCCTGATCTCACATCCTCAGGGCTGGTTCTACACCCCACTACCAGGGTCAACGCTGCTATGCTGTCCAGGCAAGGTACAGGGCTCATTTCCTGAGTGCTAAAGCTGGTGAGGGGCAGCGATAGCTCTCCCACTCTTATGACCCCAGGGCCATCTCTTCCAGCTGCCCCAGGTGGTGGGAGCATGAGAGGGTAGGTGTTTTTGTTTTCGATTGAGGCACGGTTTCTCTGTATAGCCTTGGTTGTCCAGGAACTCACTATGTAGACCAGGTTGGCCTCAAATTCAGAGATCGCCTCCGCCTCCGCCTCCGCCTCCGCCTCCGCCTCCGCCTCCGCCTCCGCCTCCGCCTCCGCCTCCGCCTCCGCCTCCGCCTCCGCCTCCGCCTCCGCCTCCGCCTCCGCCTCCGCCTCCGCCTCCGCCTCCGCCTCTGCGGAGTGCTGGGATTAAAGGTGTGAGCCACCACCACCTGTTGATAATATTCTTAAATTAAATTAACATTTAATTTTAATTAAATCCCACCAAAGAGAAAACAAACAAAAGTGTTGGTGAGGATGTAGAAAAGTTGGAACCCTTTTAAATTTTCGACGGGAATGTAAAATGATGCTCCTTCGTAGAAACTTTGTTATCCCTCTAAAACAGTTGCCTTAGGGCCTAGCAATTCCACTCATGGGTGAACAATCAAAGGAACTGAAAATAAGGGCTCAAATGGAAATCTATACATGAATTTGCATAGTAATACTTTTCATGGCAGCTAAAAGGCGGACGCAGCCCAGTGTCCTGATGTCGATAGATTGCCAGACAAACACAGTGAGAGGTGATATCTGGCCATCAGGAGGAATGAGGTTCTGATCACGCCATGATAGTGTACAAAGAAGACTCACACAGACCACAGACGACACAGATCACATACGAGTGCGTCCAGTTATATGAAGTGCCCAAAACTAGAAAGAGCATTAGTGGCTGCTTAGGGCTGAGGGGATGGCTAACTAAGGTTGTGATCTCTGGAGTACAGCTTTTTGTTGAGGCGATAAACATATCTGTACACACACTAAAAACACTGAACTATGAACATAGAACGGTATGGCCAAAGCTGTCTCAAAACACTCCCCATCTGATTCAGAAAGCTTCTTAATTGAAGGTATTCTTTCTGACTGAAAGAACATGTGGGGTAAAATGAAATTATAAAGCTCAAAACACTGGGACTCCAACCAGTATCAACTATGCAGAAAAACCTTTGGCTTGCTGGGAGCTTGGCTAATTCACTTCGCTATCCCACCGTGTTAGGTGACTAATGACTTACAGCTGGTGCATTCGAATTTCCTTTTTAACAAAAAAAGGTAAAGGCCTGGGTCAGGTCTCATGGAAAACATCTGTGCTAACTTGAAATCTCATCTCCTTTTAGTCTAGAAGAACTGAACAGTACAGAAAACTGCTTTTCAGTTCATAAGGCTTAATGCATTCCCTGTTTTCATTTTCCAAAATAAGGGGTGTGGATAAGGTTGCGTCCTTCAAGCGCAGACGTGATAAGGCCCTGTAGGGTTTCTAGGTGAGATGCATCTGTGGTTCAGTGCTCGGTCTGGATCCCATAAACTTGGTTTCGGACTGTCCACCTTGTGGCTGTGTGAGCTTGAGCGAGGTCTGTGTTCTCCCTAGTTTCGATTCTGCACTTTCATGCTCTCAGGAAGATTAAATGGCACTCCGCCTGTCCACGCCAGCAGATCGTAGAGGCTCAATAGATAAGCACCCTCACGCCTTTGGTTTGCCCCCATTACACTCAGACCTTATGGTCATGTGTGCGCTGTCTCCAGGGAAGTCACGGGAGAACAGGAGCAGAGGGATGAGCTATTTCCCAGAGAGTTTCTCTAAGTCAAGTGAATGTGAATAGTCTATTTTATTTTGCCACTTCGCCTCAAAAACCACAATCTTCCTGCCTCAGCTTCTCAGGTAGCTGGAATTCTGGGCATGTCCTACCTTACCTACAGTGCTCTGCTGTTGAGCTTCACCTCTTACTGCTGTATCACATGTCTGTACCCAAACTAATGAACCACCCTTCTGGTTGGTCTTATTACCAAACAAAGACGATATCAATTGGTCTGATGCCGTCTGAACACACTAGCACTCCAGTTATGGCCAAAGACACCAAGGCTAGCAGAGCCTGAGTAGACTATGTGGGTGATAGGGCTTGTAGATTCATTTCTGAAGAAAGACCTTGGACATACTGTGGGAAGTGTATAGTTTAATGTATAAACTACTAAGATCTGCACTCCTGAGAAGATGACATCTAAAGAGGACAAGCCACTAGCATGTGGAAAGGCCATTAGTTTTAAAGCATTAAGTCTTGGGGCAAATAGATGAGTTTAATCTCCATTTTCTCTCTTCACTACAGTGCATGCCTCTCTATAACGTAAGCAAACATGGAGAGACTGTGATGCCCTAACCTCGAATTATACTATCAGTTGACATATCAAAGATGTTAATGATATTACCTCTGACAAGTATCAAAATGTTGGCAGACTGTCCCTCTGATCAAAACTTGAGCTGGGTTTTTCTGGTTGCTCAGCTTGGCTCTGACCTTGGACTTCCCTCTATGCTGGTGCACAGTGAGATTGAGCCACAAACCTGCTCTCTCAGTTACTGACTCCCTTCCAGCCGTGACCACCCTGGCCCGCCTTCCTCATTTATCTTGCTAATCAGTTTAGCTGGAGCCTCCTTATCCTTGCCGTTTCCTCTTAGTAATTCTCTGTCCAGTGTCCTGCTTATTGATCACCAACCTCACTTGTACATTTTTGTATTGGAGTTCAAGTCTAACTACCTTGCTCAATACAAAACCCACACATAGTTATTCCTCTACCCGCTTTCATATCCTCTTCTAAATAGTCTTGCCACCATTAGCAAGCATGATGACTAATTTTTCTTCCATAATAATTTTTTCTTTTAAACTGATATAGTTCTTTTCCACTGGTATTGCTTTTGGCGTGTACTTTAAAACTCATTATGTCGTTTGATTTTCATAAATTACTCTTACCTTATAAATGAGGAAACTGAGGATTGAGAGGTTAAATGATTCTCCAGGGATTAAAGAAGCATTACCAAAAATTGCTAAATATGTGTGGATGTATGTATGCATGGTTCCCCTACACATATTCTCCATGAATTGTGACTATTCAGAAGTTCCTCTGTGTTAAAAAACAAAGTTTTAAAGGAAGCAATGTGAAAATAAAGAATTACACAGGAGGAAAGTCATTCCACAGTGTTGTTTGCAAACACTGGATCTTCTAAGTCAGTGGTCATCAAGCCCTGAGAGCATCATTTGTGCCCAGGTCTCTGATGCTCCCAGTTTAGAAATTGTGAGCAGAAGCCACTGATTACAGGCCCAGACATTGTCATAATTCTTCACTTATCTGAAGAGGCTAACTCTCACCACTGAATCAGCATTTTATTTCTAGGTATCTTATTTAATCGTCAACATGTCATAATACAGTTGTTTGCTTCATGAATGCTTTGGGACTGCCATTGTTTGGTCAAGATGTTGGAGCAAATTCTACAGCATCACATGGTGCAAGCTAAGGAGTAGGCAGGATGCACAAATATAACTACCTCGATACTTTTTCATCTGTAACAAACTACCTGATAGAAATACCTCAGGGAAGCAAAGATTCATTTGGCTCACAATTTCGGAGGATTATCACCTGACATGGTGAGGAAGGATAATGGCCGGAGAGAGCAAGCCATGGCTGCCGATTGCATATGGTAGCCCACCGGGAGACAGAAAAATTGGGCTGGAAAGAGAAGAGATAATACAACACATGCCCCTCTGACTGACATATTTTTTTTTAATTAGGTCCCATTTGCTAAAGGTTCCACAGCCTGATATACAAAACACCATATGAGGACAAAGTCCTCAAAACATGGGGCTGTGGAGAATATAACACAATCAATATGTCCATGACCCCACAAAGAGTGATAACAAGACCAGGATATAAACTCTTGCTTATTAAGATCTACTATCACCACCCCTTTTTATTAGGGTGGCATAGGTTACCACGAAAGCTGGTTGGACCAAGAATGCTAACTGTGACAGGGGTTATCTCGAGACACTCTGTCCCCTGGGCACTTTGGAGCAGCCTGAATCCTTCATGCCCACAGGATATTAGATTCCCTTGCTCCTGCCAGGAAAATAAACCTTTGATCACATGTGAAATGGAGAGCCAACAGCCACTTCTTAGAGATCATGGTTACCACAGGAAATCCTTTCATTATAACCGGCATCCATGTGGCTATTACAAGATGGACTCTTTGATTTGTGTGCTCTAAGCACCAAACAGACTGTAAGAGATCCTCTAATGCCACAGAAACGGAACCGAGGGAGCATGCTGCTCTCTTCCCCTTCTAATCTTCATCACAGCTGGACAGCTCCAGTGGACGAAACTGTACTGTCTAACTTCATCCACTTTGGAGCTCCCTGAAGACTGCTTCTTCATTCAGGATCCTGTCCTCTCAGGGACACTGTCTTCCTCCCCCAGACCACAGAAGCCCTGGACCTGCTCTGAGATGCCCTTCTGCAAAGGAGAGAGCATATCCTGATGCTCTAAAGGAAACAAGCATCCATTATTAGAAGAGGGGAAACGGCAAATCCACAAGGAGTTACAGCTGACACTGAGACATGTGCAAGGCTCGGGTCCTATTGGACCTGGTCCCTTTCTAAACTCCTGTTCCTTTGTCTTGATTTATTTTTCTTTTTGGAATTTCATACCACATTTACTCATTATTTCTGTGTAAGCATTTATACTCATGGGTAGGTCAGAGAAGAACTTTAGGGAATTAGTCCTCTCCTCCCACCACATGGGACCCAGGAATCTATCAGATTTTCAGGCTGGATAACAAGAAGAGCCTTTGCCCACTGATCTGTCTTGCTGAGCCCTGATTTATTGTTCTCTCCTAAGATCATTGACCTCTCTGTGCATCAGAACCAGATCACTT
Source organism: Rattus norvegicus (assembly GCF_021556685.1). Taxonomy (NCBI): domain Eukaryota; kingdom Metazoa; phylum Chordata; class Mammalia; order Rodentia; family Muridae; genus Rattus; species Rattus norvegicus. The sequence goes on along the minus strand of NC_141542.1, from coordinate 81,668,505 downwards.
TGTCAGGCATGGTGATGCAGATCTGTAGTCCCAGTACCAGGAGGCTGAAGCTTGAGAAACACAAATTTGAGGCCAGCCTTGGTTACATAGTAAGTCCTGTCTCAAAGTGTGTGAGGTGTGTATGGGAGAAACACAGAGGTTTGGGTGAGGCTTAATAAAAAACAAAGGTTTATAAAAAATATACAGAAACCTACTGCTTTATAAACTAACTTTAAAAAACAATTTTAAAGATGTTTTATTTTAATTATATGGGGGGAGTGTGGCATGCGTAAGAGTCAGAGGAGGGTATAGGACCCCTCAAAGCTGGCGCCAACAGTAGCTGAAAGCCTCTGGACACAGACACTGGGTCTTCTATAAGAACAGTATGTGCTTTTAATTACCAAGCCATTTCTCCAATCCCCCTGCCCCCCGCCCAATATAAAGGAGAGCTCTAAGTGGCTGAATAATGCTCCTCCCAGAAGCATTAGGTTTTAAATGAAAATCCCGGTGCTGGATGTGGGATACTTTCCTATGAGCATTACCAGGGAGATCCAAAATGTTAGAGACTCTTCCCACTGCTTTTGGTCGTCTGCCAAAACTAGATGATGAAACTTCATTGCTGCAGACACTAAACACTTTGGACACAGGACCTAGAGAAACCAAGTTGGAACTGAGCTAGAGGCCTTTTCTCTGCTAGCTAGTGTTCAGTGTGTCAAAGGTTATGCAGGGGAAAAGTTATCAATGTTCTTTTCCAGCCACGGGCTCTGAATGCTACAATACCAATATGCCAGACAAGATATGGCTACTGTGGGCATACCCAACTGCTTCCTGGTTGTATTTCAAACCATCTTCATGGGAGGAAATATATATTCTTGCTATTTTAACTCTGGCCAAAAGTCTATGGCTGGAGACGTCGTCACAGGCCCTGGTGGGGAAAGTAGTACTACTGTTGTTTTATTAAACGGATGTGTAGTCAAACTACCTTCTAAATGTTTATGATTCTAGCCATACGTTAGTGTGGCTTTCAGGTGCGGTTAGAGAATCTCTCTCTCTCTCTCTCTCTCTCTCTCTCTCTCTCTCTCTCTCTCTCTCTCTCTCCAAAGAGGGTGATGGTTAATACAGAGACTAATTACTGGTGAGAGAATTGAAAATAAATGAATATTAAAATACTCTGCCTTAAGTGGGACATTGGTAATATTCCCTGCAAAACCTTGCATAAGAAGAGGTAGAAAGATTGCAATGTTTAAGATCTGAGAGGAGTGCTATGCAATGCTGTTTTCTGTATTTGGCATAGCCATTGGAATCATGGGCACATAGCTACCTTCACAAGAAGCATACACCTGTACATAACACACACACACACACACACACACACACACACACACACACACACGCACGCACGCACGCACGCACGCATGCATGCACACACACACAAATCCTGAATGTAGGAGGGGGACCCGGCTTGGAAGAAAGGAGTCAGCAGGATCTTAAATTGTCGTATATGGAATATAAAATGTTCTCCCTTTCTCCAGCCTCATGAATTGAATCTTGGCCCTCAGCTGATGGCCCTGCTTGAAGAGGGATTGGAAACCATGAGAGATAAAGTCTAGACTGGGGGTCGGGGGAGGAGAGGGGTCAAGTCAGGGAGTTAGGAGTGTCTTTGAAGGTTATGCTTGGCTTGACCCCTTTCTCCTGCTTCCTGTCTGCCCTGATGTGAAGAACCTCCTCCTCTCCACACACCCACGGATGTTCCGACTTACCACAGGCCAAAAACAATAGAGCCAAGGGCTGTGGAATCCCAAAACCAAGGACTGAAAATGAGTCTTTCTCCCCTCCTTTGTGTCACATTGTTGTGGTACAGTACACCGCCTGACTAGTATATGCTTCACTTAAACATCAGACTGTCAACGAAAACAGGGGTGATTTAAGTCACATTAATGCTCACTCACTGAGGTTTCGTTCCCATCCTACACCGAGTGACATTGAATATATTGAGTTATATATAAAATAAAGTTGTGGGGCCTGGAGAGACGACTCAGCAGTTGAGAACACTTCCTGAGGTGCTCAATTCCCAGCAACCACATGGTGGCTCACAACCATCTGTAATGGGATCTGATGCCCCCTTCTGGTGTGTCTGAAAACAGTGACAGTGTACTCACATACATTAAAAAATAATAAATAAATATTAAAATAAAATAAAGTTGTGACTTTCCTCCTTTCAAGGGTTAGAAATCTTAGCACATAAAAATGACAGTGTTTTTCAGTGAGTCCTGCCGGGTGAACTTGAGTACTGGATAAGCTTCAATCAAGATATTGGTCCTGCCAAGGTTGGAGCCCCCAGTGTAAGGGAATGTGGGGGAGAGGGGGTGGATGGGGAGGGGAACAGCCTTATGGAAGGGGAGGGGGATGGGATAGGGGGTTTATGTCCAGGAAACTGGGAAAGGGAATAACATTTGAAATGAAATTTAAAAAAGAATCCAATAAAAATAAAAAGATATGGTTAAGAGTCCGGCTTGATCATTACTTTTTCTCCACTGAAATAGTAACTGTTTATTAAAAGGCTAATAGGATCACCTTAGCTGGTGTTACTGTTCACTTTATTTAAGAGGGCTCAGGATGGATGGCATGTGTGCAGCACACTATAACAATAGGGAGTGGGCTTTATATGCCTTGACGCCTGGAAACCAGATACCACTGCATTACCTTAGCTGGTGGGATCAGGACAAGTGCTTCTTAGCGTGAGCCCTGTGGTCCACTGTTCACACCATCACTCAGGACCAAGGTGCTCCTTCCCACAGACACTGACAGCTCAAAGTTCAGTGCAATGAGCCTCCAGAACTTCCTTCAGCCAAAGGAAGCTGCTGAGCGTACCTTATCCTACATTGTCTCTCTCCATGGTGGCAACCTACATCGATTTACTGAGCATTAAAGGGGCACGAAGTCCCAGCCCCTTGTTCAGTCCATGATTGCTCTAGAGTTCCCTGTAGGAAGTCACCACCATTTTATTTTCTCACAATTCTAATGGCATGCAGGAGACCCTGTGGAAAAGAGATGGACAAGCTCAGTTTACTAATGACTTGGCTTGATATATGGGTTCAAGCCAAAAGCAGTGTTATTGCATGATGAGACCTGTGGTAGTTTGAATATGCTTGGCCCAGGGAGTGGCACTATTAGGAGGTTTGGCCTTGTTGGAGTAAGTATGGCCTTATGGGAGGAAGTGTGTCACTGTGGAGGTTTGAGACCCTCCTCCTAGTTGCATGGATGTCATGCATGCCAGTGTCTTAGTTAGGGTTTTACTGCTGTGAACAGACGCCATGGCCAAAACAATTCTTGTAAAGACAACATTTAATTGGTGCTGGCTTACAGGTTCAGAGGTTCAGTCCACTATTATCAAGGTGGGTGTATGGCAGTATCCAGGCAGGCATGGTGCAGGAGGAACTGAGGGTTCTACATTTTCATCTGAAGGCTGCCAGGAGAAACCTGGCTTCCTCAGGCAGCTAAGAAGAAGCTCTCAACGCCCACACTCACAGTGACACACTTCCTCCAATAAGACCACACTTCCAAATAGTGCCACTCCCTGGGCCAAGCATATTTCAACCACCACAGCCAGTCTTCTCCTGTCTGCCTTTGGATCAAGATATAAAACTTTTGCTCCTCCAGCCCCAGGTCTTCCTGGACATTGCCATCTTCCTGACATGATGATAATGGACTGAACCTCTGAAGCTGTAAGCCAGCACCAATCAACTGCTGTCTCTTCACAGCAGTGGAAACCTTAACTAAGATACCACCTCACTCAGGTGGCCCCCAAAACTGCAGTGAAGGTAGTCCTCCCAGGGGGTAACCTTAAAGAAGTGAGTGTTGTGCTGGAGAGATGGCTCAGTGGTTAGAAGCACTTGCTGTTCTTGCAGATGACTTGGGTTTGATTTTCGGCACCCACATGGCAGCTCATGGCCATCTGTAACTGCAGTCCCAAAGGATCCAAAGCCCTCTTTTGATCCCTGTAGGCAAAAGGTATGCATATGGTATGCATACGTATCTGCAGGCAAACACTCATAAAATAATAAAATGAACAACTATTTAAAATACTTGTTTTTTTTTCTTGAAAACAACAAAAAACCCTAAACCCAAAAACTGACAAAGTAAATAACTTTAAAATATTTTATTTATTTATTTTTTTCTTAAAACAAAACAAAACAAAGCTAGCTGGTCATTCACCCACTTTGTGTGTGAGCCCAGGGCTTAAAAGGAGTCACTGAGCGTGGTGAGTCACTTGGCTAGTTGATTCGGGGCCAAGAAAGGGAGAGATCTGGAGTAAGAAGGTCTGGGGTAGAGGTACATGCATGGAGCTACAGACATAGCTACACAGTATGACCCTGCCACACACTGCTGCCTCTCACAGTGCTTCCACAACGAGAAAATGCTAAACCACCCAAGCAAGTGACAGAACTATTGGAACAAAGTACTCAAAAATGTCACATCCGTGGCAGCTCAGGGGAAGGCTGTGCCTAACTGCTCCCGACAACATTAATTCAGCCATTACCATTATGCATCGTCCTGTCCACCTGAAAGGCAGAAGAGTCACGCACCTTAGTGTGCTCTCTGCTTTTGAGGAAGTCCACCAGCCTCTTGGTGGTAACTTGACTACCTAGGTCCTTTCCATTCACCCTTGCTGGCATCCACATACATCTCACAGGTATTTGTTGCCCTGAAGGGTAGACAGTAAACTTATATGCTAAATAAATAGTATATGCTTGTGAGTAATCACCATATTTCCCCAAAGACAACGAAAAGATGCATTGTTTTGCACTTCTGCAAATCCTTAATTTGTGAAAATGTCAGTACTCATTTGTGAAAGAATCATATTTTCTTAAAATAGCAAATAAACTCAGCACTGCCCTGAAAACTGTCACTTTGACGTCGACCAGGGGCCCCCATGGTTCCCACAATACATGTATAAGGCACACTGTCAAGGAACCCTCCACACTCCTCCCACCCCCCACTCCACCCACCCTCCACGCTCCACCTCCCATGCCCAAATCTTGCCGGATAGTACCCATTATCCGAAGTCTGAGAAAGTTAGTGGTGGGTGCTAGGAAAGTTTCTGTCTGGATCCTTATTACTATTTTGATGATAGCTCCTGACAAAAACAAAACAAAGAAACAAACAAACAAAAAAGAAAAAGAAAAAAAACCCACACCTTTGGACATTTGAAAGAGGGACGGATCCTGGACAGGCATCAGCAGAAGGAAGATTTAAAAGTGGAGGAAGCATAAGAATAGCTGTTCTTTTCCCCCAGTCAGGGCCATAACAAGGTCTTCATGTGCATTGAAACTCTGTTCTAGGTGCAAGGGTGGAGAAGAGACATCACAAACTGCAGCTAACAATTGTTTCAGACCGTCCCCCAGCAAACATTAATAATCATAGAATCTTGAATTTGAACTAAACTTTATGCTTTTCAGAATATTTCCTCAGATTAAATCTCCCTGATCTCTCTTACTCGAGATTCCTTACTGTTTAAGTTTTCGCTTTAAAAAAAAGTTTAAAGCATACAACCAAAATCCGAAGCACGTGCAGTTGCTAAATCAGATTTGCTTTGAGAAGTCCGTTAAGCCGAGTAAGCTATAAAGTAAACGCATAGAATTAGAGCTTCGCTCGTTCTTTTGCAAAACAAGAGCAAAGACTTTTCTCATTGGTAGCAACAACACAACAGCTTTAGTGAATTAGAGCAACCCGAACCTACCAGAAAGAATGAGAGTAAACCATTCAGCCAACTCCAATGAGCAGAGGGAGGGAGAGAGCTCTCCGAGCTTGCAAATCCCCTTACTCACTGGAATGGGCCCTTTTGTGTGATTTCCTGTGGAGGCAGCAGTCATGACAGCTATATATACCAGAGGCGCTCCCCTAGAGCCTCACAGCTCCCAGGGCATCTCTTACTATCAGCGAGATGGGAAAGGTAAGTCCCGGAACCCTGACCTTTGCCCTCAAGCAGCATCCTTGCTGGCAGAAATCAATTATTTGTCTGGTCCCCTCTGCCCTTACAGATCACCTTCTTCGAGGACCGAGGCTTCCAGGGCCGCTGCTATGAGTGCAGCAGCGACTGCCCCAACCTGCAGACCTACTTCAGCCGCTGCAACTCCGTCCGCGTGGACAGTGGCTGCTGGATGCTCTATGAGCGCCCCAACTACCAGGGCCACCAGTACTTCCTGCGACGCGGGGACTACCCTGACTACCAGCAGTGGATGGGTTTCAGCGACTCCATTCGCTCCTGCCGCCTCATCCCCCAAGTGAGTTTGGCTCTGTCCTCATTATTGGTCTCTGGAAACACAAATTACCTTTAAAAAAATCATCTTAAACCAAGTCGTTTCAATTAGAGCAGAGAGTGGGTCTGACAGTATGTGTGTTCAGTGGTATATCATTTCTCAGGAACGTGGTGTTGAGTTTCTTAGAAAACTCACATCCACCTTTTTATATTTATAGGCCATCAAGAATTCAAACACCAGAGAGTAATTTTAAAAACAGGATATCGAAGACAGTGCATTTATCATTTGCTTAACATATAAATTCCCTGCATATATATAGTCCTTAGTTCATTCCAAACCACTTCTAGTCAGAAATTCAATGTTTCTTAATCTAAAAATATAATGTACTACTATGTCGGTGTTTTAAAATGCGTTGGTTGGGTAGGATATGCTGAAGAGATAGCAGCAAGAGTTCAAGGCCAGCCTGAGCTACCCACTTTGTATAGTTCAGACCACCCTGATCTCATCTAAAAACGTGTTGCCTTGCTTGGCCTTGCGTTTCTTTCTGCTTGCTTTTCCCACCTTCTGCTTTTCATTCATTTGTAGTGGACAGTGCCCATGGGCTCGCTTGGAGGAATACCCCAGCGCAAAGGCCAGATCTAAAGCTAAAGTCCCAGACTCATGCTTTCTGGAGATGGCCATAGGTAGCATCCTAGGCAGGTAGAGTGTGGGAGACATGAGACACAGTGCCACGGAAATCACAGGAATGTAACTTCACCATGGAGAGTTGCCCCTGACAGGAAGGGTCAGCCTACAGGCAGGAAGCCAGGGAAAAGCCGATTTGAACCGAAACTGAGGCTTGGAAAGAGAAAGAAGGAAACACAGCACCTAATTTATCACAGGGGCTCAGCCTTCTGAATTGTAGATATGTGAACCAATACACTTGTTTTGCAGAAAAAAATCGCTGAAGGTTGATACCTTGTCAACAAGGGAGATAAATCAAAATGCTACCTTCCTGGTAACTTTTAGATTTCCTCCCCTGCAAAGGGCTGTCTCAGCACTGAGATGGTATGGGTTTTATTTTTTAATTATTTTTAGATTAAGTGTGATGATCTTTATTTTAAGCAACTTTTAATTGCCAGGGACTTATGGATGGGTAGGTAGGCATGGAGAGGCCTGAGGGCTGTTTCTCAATTGGCCATTGACACCCTAGAGTCTTCAAGAGACACCCTAAGCTTTAGGAATAGAGACTTCCGTACTCTGTAACATGCTTGTCCTGAACGCAAACTTGGACTTGGGATTTTGAGGCTGGAGGTGTCGGGACAGGAAACATCTTTGTGCTCATTTGCTTTTCTTCTTCTGTCTGCCCCCACCCTCACTCCCCCACCCCAGCACTCGGGCACTTACAGAATGAGGATCTACGAAAGAGATGACTTCAGAGGACAAATGTCAGAGATCACAGACGACTGTCTCTCTCTTCAGGATCGCTTCCACCTCAGCGAGATTCACTCCCTCAATGTAATGGAGGGCTGCTGGGTCCTCTATGAGATGCCTAGCTACAGAGGGCGCCAGTACCTGCTGAGGCCGGGAGAGTACAGGAGATATCTTGACTGGGGGGCTGCAAACGCCAAAGTTGGCTCTTTTAGAAGAGTCATGGATTTTTACTGAGGCATTTTGAGACTCTACTTTTCTCCTCTAGAAACTAATAAAATATGTAGCTTATGATTCTGGCACCACAAGAGTCCTGCCTTTCTTTTAATCTCTTAAGCAGAGATGGGAAGGAACTTCCTATACGGGGAAATAGCATTCTGGGTATTCTAATGACTACATATGTAAGGTTAAGGACCTTAAGTTTAAGTTATCAAGAAAAGTCACAGCTGGCCTGGTGACAGGATTTAGCAGGTAAAGATGCCTGTCCCAAGTCTGAGTGTCCCATGTTTGATCCCCAAGACCCTCACAGAAGGAGAGTGTCAATTCTCCCAAGATTGGTTTTTTGATTGACCGCCTCCCCCCAACCCTCCCACAAATAAATAAAAATGCAATGGAAAAAAAATTAAGGATAAGCCAAACCATGACCAGTACTAAAACCTGGTTTTTCTTACGGGTCCTAGAAAAGAGGTAACTGAGTAAAATGTGACAAAAATGACCTGCATTTAGTAAATGAAGTTACAGGGCTGTTTCTTGTAAGGCTCATAAAATAAGTCTGATGAGTTTAGGTCAAAATGCATCAGATTGCCCCATCCTTTGAGAGGTTAATAAGTTGGCTCAAATGTCTTGCCTGGAGTGGGAACTTTATACAACCACCCTTTCCTACACAGACATGACCGGGAAAAGGATTGTGTGGCCCATGCTTCGCCCTAGCCCAGAGTCTCCTGCCTCAACACTGGATGGGCGCTCACACTCTCCCACGAGTGCTGATTTTCCCATGGGCCACCCTGACCCAGATGGAGAACTCGTTCTCCAATGACCCCTGACCCAGCTCTCACATGTGGCTTCAATGCACACAACTGTTTTTGTTATAGAGGTTCCGGGGTATGAGTGTAAGCTTATAATAAAGCAGGGCAATTATAGAAATTTAACGCTAGATGACCCCTGCTTTTGAGGGTGTGGCTCAACAGAGAGCATTTATTTAACATGAGTAAGGCCATAAACTCAACCCCGAATATTAGAAAAAGCAAAAAGTACTTTGTTCGATGGCCTGTGGTCTGTAGGTATTAGCAGGCCTGCCTCCTTTCCGTCCTTGTTCCCCTCATCGTGGTACTTATCTGTGTACACAAGGATGCTTATTTCTTTTGGGACTCCTGTCATTTCATATCTTTGGAAACTTCATGTTCAATACCTAAGCACTGTATAGATACAGTAAGCATATAATCGGCACATAAAATTTGTTTACTTTAGAGAGTTAAGGACCTTCCTATTAATAATCTTCTATAATTCTGGTCAAAGAACTGTTCTGAGAAAACTGGGGCATACAATTATAAATTTTATGTGAATACATATTTAGTCAGTAAATACCTTATAAAATGTTGCATATAAATATTAACCCTAGTTCTTTAACCTTTAACTCCCAACATCAGTTTATCTGTTAGAATCCACTCTGGGATATATTCAAGTCTCTGTTCACCACCACTAACACACCAAGCATGAGCGAGGATGGCAGAAGAGGCTTGCCTGTTATTTTCCCACTATTTGCTTGGGAGGCAGAAAGATTGCACCTGAGCCAACGAAATTATTAGTAAATACCTCGAGTGAAATGCAACGAAACAACAAAAACAACAAACAAAACGAAACCTCCCTTAGCCTTTTTCTTTTTGGAAAGTGGTGGTATTTTTGAGATTGTGTCTCTTTACACAGTCCTGGCTGTCCTGGAACTCACTATGTAGACCAGGCTGGCCTCAAACTCAGAGATCTGCCTGCCTTTGCTTCCAAGTGCTGGGGTCAAAGGTGTGGACCGTTATGATCATCATCCCTGCATCTTTCTCTTGGAGTCATTGTTCGTGAAAATTCTCTGCTCTCTTCTGTGGAATACAGAAAAAGAGATAGGTGTTCTCACACAACAAAAAGAAAAGGTCACCAATGGAGAATGGCTTAGGGAAGGTACTATACCCAAACTAACAACTACTACTACTACTTCTCCACTTCCTCCCGTCCTCCCCCTCCTCTTCCTCCTTCTTTGATTTTTTTTTTTTTTTTGAGATAGGGTTTCTCTATATAGTCTTGGCTGTCCCAGAACTCACTCTGTAGATCAGACTGGCTTGACTCATAAAGTCATGTCTATATTCCAGCCAGAGGGATTAAAGGTGTGTCATTCCAGCCAGATCACACAGACCTAGAAGGTCTTTGGACGTGATCCCTTGCCAGAGCAGCCATGTTATTGGATTAAAATTCCTTGACAGTTTGTTTTTGCTTTCTGCTTTTCAGTAGGCTGTGAAGATGGCTGAGATTCACACGTGGTCAATGTGACAGATTAAATGATAGTCTAATGTTTAGCCAAAAACTGAACATGTATATCACCCCATTCACACAAGGCTCAGGAAACAGCACAGAAGAAGGTAGAGAACTGTGTGGAATATCAACTGCTGGGAACGGCATGGCCACTGCACCCCTGAACTCATAGCAGCTATGGCCACCTGTATGGAGCTGGCTTCCTAAGGTGGAGCTGGGAGGAAGTCACAGGTTCTACCCCCAAGAACTTATACCTTGGTGATGGACACTGTTGGAAGGAGAGGCATTTTCATCAGTGGGATAGGTACTGATAAGTATACATGCTCCTGCAAACGACCCCTCACCCATGCTTCTGTAAACACCCAAATGCAACTCATGGAGTCATAGTGAACAACACACACAGACAGAAGAAAGCATTGGTGTCTCAGAGTTTTATTGCCACAAAGAAACACTATGACCATGGCACCTCTTATAAAGGAAAACATTTCATTGGAGCTGGCTTACACTTTCAGAGGTTCGGTCCATTATTGTCCTGATGGGAAGCATGGCAGCATGCAGGCAGACACGGTGCTGGAGACAGAGCTGAGAGTTCTACATCTTGATCTGAAGGCAGCAGAAAGAAACTGCGGGCCACACTGGGCATAACTTGAGTATATAAGACCTCAAAGCCCCCCAACAGTGACACACCTCCTTCAATAAGGTCATGGCTCCTAATAGTGCCATTCCGTATAGCCACATGCATCTGTGAGGGTTTTCCTATTCAAACCACCACAGTTGGGGAGACTAATTAAGAAAGGGAGTAGTAAGAGTGTGAGGGAGATAAGAGTGTAAGGCGGTGAGTATGATCAAAATAGAATACGGGGCTGGGGATTTAGCTCAGTGGTAGAGCGCTTACCTAGGAAGCGCAAGGCCCTGGGTTCGGTCCCCAGCTCCAAAAAAAAGAACCAAAAAAAAAAAAAAATAGAATATGTACACATGTGAAAGAGTTATAGTGAAATCTATCTGAAAGAATTAGCAATACTAGTTAAAATAATAAAGAGAATCTTTTTTTTTTTTTTGGTTCTTTTTTTCGGAGCTGGGGACCGAGAATCTTAATAAGTTGTGAGCAAGACCTTATCTGTGAAGTTTTTAAAGAAAAATAAAGGAATGGGCCAGGTAAGTTGGTACAGCCCATAATTCCAGCACTTGGGAAGATGAGACAGGAAGATCACGAGTTCGAGGCCAGTCCATACCACATATCAAATTTAAATCTGACCTTGGCTATACAGAAAGACTTTGCATAGCGTGTCATATACAGAGGTGAATGCTAGCCGCAAACCATTAAACTGAGAATGGGACCTCCATTGGAGAAGTTAGAGAAAGGATTGAAGGAGCTGATGGGGTTTGCAACCCCATAAGCATAACAGTGTCAACCAACCAGAGCTCCCAGGGACTAAACCATTATCCAAAGACTATACATGGACAGACCCAGGGCTCCAGCTGCATATGTAGCAGAGAATAGCCTTGATGGGCACCAATGGAAGAAGTTCTTGGTGCTATCAAGGTTGGACCCCCAGTGTAGGGGAATGTCAGGGGGTGGGGAATGGGGAGGGAGGGTTGGATGGGGAGGGGAACACCCTTATAGAAGAAGGGAGGGATGGAATAGGGGGCTTATGTCCAGGAAACTGGGAAAGGGAATAACATTTGAAATGTAAATAAAGAAATAACCAATAAAAAAAAGAAAGACTTTGTATTAAAGCAAATTTTAGAAAGTTTTTTTTGGGGGGAGGGGGTTGAGACAGGGTATCTCCGTGTATCCCTAGCTGTCCTGGATTTCGTTCTGTAGACCAGGCTAGTCTCAAACTCACAGAGATTTGCCTGCCTATGCCTCCCAAGTCTGGGATTAAAGGTGTGCACCATCACTATCTTAAAACAATTTTTAAATCGAAACTGAAGACTTACAAGAAACTGAAGGATTTATTTGTTAATAATTTTAGTTAGCATATCACAGAATGGATTTCATTGTGACATTTTCACACCAGTTTATCATTGCACCATTGTACTTATATCATATTTATCCCTGACTTTACCTATATCTGTCCTACCCACCCCTACTGATCCCCTTTTGTTACCACGTCAGATTATTTTAGAAATAAAGTTTCCCTATACGAGAGTAGTGTATGATATTTATCTTTGTGAGTCTGTAAATTTTATTTAATACAAAGATCTCTGGTTCCATCCATTTCTTTGCAAGCAACATCATTTCATTCTTCCTTCCTTAAGTAGGCATGCCACATTTCTTCATTCATTCATCTCCTAAGGGGTGTTCAAACTGCTTCCATACTTTGGCTACTGTGAACAGTGCTGAGAGACACACAGGTGAGCAGGTGTTTCTCACTGACAGGATCTTCAAAGTTTAGTCCAAGAATTATCTAGTCCTGGTTAAAACATGCAGATGCTAAGATTCTTGTCTTCATTTAATGAGGTAGAATCTTCTTAGGGCCCAGAAATATGTATTTTTACAAGCACTGTAATTATTACACACAGTAGTTTATAAACTAACAAGATTATTTCTTCTTCTTCTTCTTCTTCTTCTTCTTCTTCTTCTTCTTCTTCTTCTTCTTCTTCTTCTTCTTCTTCTCCTTCTCCTTCTCCTTCTCCTTCTCCTTCTCCTTCTCCTTCTCCTTCTCCTTCTCCTTCTCCTCCTTCTTCTTTTCCTCCTCCTCCTTCTTTTCTTCCTTCTCCTCCTCCTCCTCTTTCTCCTTTTTCTTCTTCTTTTTGTCTTTTTTTTCTTCTTTGAGACAGGTCTCTCTACATAGCTCTGGCTGTCCTGGAATTCACCATGTAGTCCAAGCTGGCCTTTAATGCACAGAGATCCATCTTCCTATGCCAAGTTCAGGGGATTAAAGGCATGCACTGCCACTCCCAGCCCCCCTGACAAGATTCCTAATGTTTATTCTAAATCTTATCTTTTTTTTTTTTAACCACAAAATAGCTCTATAGAAGTGAAGGTTTCAGGAACCTTTTGAGAACACTTAACCTTTGGTCAGGAAGCAGGCTGACATCATCCTTAATAATGTCACTCTAATGCTACTGTCAATGTCATTAATATTACCAGTGTTCATCTGCACCAAGTAGTGTGCCAAAAATGGTATACATGTAGTCTGGTTAAGGAACGTTAATGTCTATTAGCTAAACATCTCTAGGAACTGCCTACCTGTAAGCAAATTAAGTTTAAGACTTGCTGCTTCCAGGGAAAACACATATCCTGAGGAAATGGGGATGTTTTCCAATAGCTGACTTTAGAAGAGCTGTGTCTCGAATGTATACCTTGCTAGTGTGGTTTGAGAGAGGTCTAAAACAGTGGAGGTCTGGGTGGAGAAGCCCATGTATGAATAAGGTCTTGGGTTCAATCCCTACCACTGCCATACACAGGAAGAGAGAGACAGGAGTAGAGGTGAAAGGGAGAGGAAAGGAGGGAGAGAGGGAAGAAAGAAAACAAGAGAAAAAAAAAGCTCAGAAATTTGCCAGAGTTGGCTATGCACACCTGTAATCACAGAACCGAAGTGGCTGAGGCAGGAGGACTGCAGTATGTTCAGGGCTTGCTTAATGAGACCCTAGGGCGCGGGGGCTGGGGGTGGGGGACAAAACTGTAAATAAAGAAGTAACAGTGTAACAGTTTGGTGCTGGGCTTGGAGGGTGGTGTGATATGTGTGTGTGTGTGTGTGTGTGTGTGGTGTGTATGGATGTGTGTGTGATGTATGTGTGTGCTTGTGTGTGTGTGTGGTGTGTGTATATGTGTGTATGTGTGTGATGTGTATGGATGTGTGGGTGTGATGTATGTGTGTGTGGTGTGTGTGTGTATGTGTGTTCATGGTGTCTACATTTGTGTGTGGTGTGTGTGTATGTATGAATGTGATATATGTGTGAGTGTGTATGTGTGAGTGTGTGTGGTGTGTGAGTGTGTGTGGTGTGTATGTGATATGTGTGAGTGTGTATGTGAGTGTGTAATGTGTGTGTATGTGTGAGTGTGTGTGAGTGTGTGTGTGATGTGTGTGTGTGTGAGTGTGTGTGGTGTGTATGTGATATATGTGTGTATGTATGAGTATGTGATGTGTGTGAGTGTGTGTGGTGTGTATGTGATATATGTGAGTGTGTATGTATGAGTATGTGATGTGTGTGAGTGTGTGTGGTGTGTATGTGATATGTGTGAGTGTGTATGTGTGAGTGTGTGATGTGTGTGTGTATGTGTGAGTGTGTGGTGTGTGTGGTGTGTATGTGATGTGTGTGAGTGTGTGTGATGTGTGTGAGTGTGTGAGTGTGTGTGTGGTGTGTATGTGATATATGTGAGTGTGTATGTATGAGTATGTGATGTGTGTGAGTGTGTGTGGTGTGTACGTGATGTGTGTGAGTGTGTGAGTGTGTGTGTGTGTGAGTGTGTGTGTGTGTTTGTCCTAATCCACTAAGTCTGATTAGTGTTGTCTGTGTGTGTGAGTGTGTGTGTGTGTGTGAGTGTGTGTGTGGTGTGTATGTGATATATGTGAGTGTGTATGTATGAGTATGTGATGTGTGTGAGTGTGTGTGTTGTGTGTATGTGATATGTGTGAGTGTGTGTGGTGTGTACGTGATGTGTGTGAGTGTGTGTGTGTAAGTGTGTGTGTGTGAGTGTGTGTGTATGTGTGTTTATTAGCAAGGCTCTGCTGGCATCTATGAGACATTGTATTTGATAAACAAATAGCTAAAAAGTATTTTAAAGTGACGGTTAGTCATTTGGGCCCACAAGGACAGTACAGTGCTCAGCAGCCTCTGGGTGGCTGTAGGTTTGTCTTTGTTCAAACAAAATCACTTTGAATAACCTTGTCTGAGGGGACTTATTAAGACTGTTTATATCTAACAGCTGAATAGCAGGTCCTAGGCAGAGGCGCTGGATCAGGTGACTCTGACACAGGAGGTATACGTCTTCCCTGGCCTTGGAAGCAAGTAATTCGTACTTTCGTACATCTTTGACGGTCTTGGGCCTCACAACCATAGAAATTTTTTCCTTTGTTCTTAACTCAAGCTGGTTACCAGGGACGGATTTTGACTCACGTACTGTGAAACCACCAAGGTGGAAGCTAGCTTAGGTCCTAGAGTATCAGCTCAACATAGCCTGGAAAAGCCAAGATCCAAATCTAGGTTTGTGTCCTGTACTGAACAAGCAAACCCTGTAAAGAAAAGCAGGGGGAAGAGGAATAAGATCGCCTGGTCTCTGTTGCACTAGTCGCTGCAGTATTCGAAGAATTCCAGCATTCTCAATTCTGGGGATACTTCTACGAATGCGCAGATTCCTCCCAGATTTACCAAGTATAATGGAATCAAAATGTAGGGACGTGGACTTCAGGTCAAAAGTTCAGGCTGATGTGCTGATAAATTTAAAAAACGGTAAGAATCGGAATAAAGCAACTCTGACCAGCTAGCTCATCCAGGGCAGCGTTGGAACACACTAGAGAACCAGGCGAATCTACAGTCACCGCCACTGAATGCAGCCCGTAAAAGCCATCCATGAAATTCCCTCAGCCCGGAGGGCCCCTTTTGTGCAGTTCCGCTAACACAGCAACAACCCTCCTGCTATATAGACCGGCCCCGCTCTGCCTGGACACTGAACTCACCACGGGTCAGCCAGCCATGGGGAAGGTGAGCAGAACGCAAACTAAACGAAAAGTCAGACTGAACCGCCTTGACCCAAGGAGCAAAAGATCTCATTCAGAATTGCTCTTCCTTTACAGATCACCTTCTACGAGGACCGAGGCTTCCAGGGCCGCTGCTATGAGTGCAGCAGCGACTGCCCCAACCTGCAGACCTACTTCAGCCGCTGCAACTCCGTCCGCGTGGACAGTGGCTGCTGGATGCTCTATGAGCGCCCCAACTACCAGGGCCACCAGTACTTCCTGCGACGCGGGGACTACCCTGACTACCAGCAGTGGATGGGTTTCAGCGACTCCATTCGCTCCTGCCGCCTCATCCCCCATGTGAGTCCTGTTTGATTTCATTTCTTGCTGCCGAGGGGTCCTCACTGTTTTACTGATCCAGAGAATAGGGTTTGTTTGTCTGTCTGTCTGTCTGTCTGTTTGTTTGTTTGTTTGTTTTTTCTGAGTATCTAAGTGTTAAGTGGTCCTCAAATGCCTGCCTAAGTCTAAGAGAATACAGGCAGGAAAACAGAATTATAAGGAAGAATCCACTTTCAGAAGGTCCAGTTGTTTTTTGTTTTGTTTTTTTTTAATTTTCTTTGCTACCATTAGATTAATCAAAAGTTGTCCCAACGAATGTAATCTTATGCAGGGATATAAAACAAAACTAGTTGGGAATGAGAGGGTAATTACACTCATCAGATTGATTTTTATGTATTTAATAAAGGGATTCCTGGTAAGGGAGTTAATTAAACTTTATTGTGGAGTAGAAAACATTGAAAAGTACGGAGATCAGAAACTGTACGGGCAGAACTCAAATGATAATTTTCCTTAGTTTTGAAGATCGGCTCAGTTCTCATTATAAGCGGTTATTTAAATTAACTTTCCACAGAAGTGTGTGATTTTTCAGAACTCCACTTTAGCCAGGCATAGTGATAGCCTGGATTCCTAGGGTCCAGGAAGCTGAGACAAAAGTATTTTAAGTTTGATGGTAATCTAGGTTATAAAATAAACAGAATGGGACAGATGGAAATGATATGAAATTCTCAAAAAACAAAAATATATATAAGTAAAAAATCCTATTTTATATATAAAAATTATATATTTTTATGTATAAAAATATATATAACTAAAAAAATACTAGTTAAAATATGTATTTGTATACCCTCCAACATACAGCTTAGAATGAATATAAGAAATTGTGAATTAAGATATTTTAATTTTTGATATGCTCAAATTCACTTGTAATATCTTATAAGTCCCACCTCCTAGATCAGTGGGTTCTCAACTCTCCTAATGCCACAACCGTTTAAAAAAGTTCCTTATGTTGTGGTGACCCCTAGCCATAAAATTCCTTTTGTTGCTACTTCCTAACTGTAATTTTGCTACTGTCGTGTATCATAATATAGATACCCGTGTTTTCCGATGGTCTTAAGCCATCACTGTAAACAGGTCATTGGACCTATAGATTGAGAACCACTGTTCTAAATGAAAAGAAACCTGGGCGTCTCTAATGCGAGCAGGAGACCCATCCATGAATAGCTCTCCAAAATCTCGCAGGCTCAGATCTTACTCCAACAGCCCCCTGCCTCACCCGTTGTTTAGCTTGGGTGAGTTCTGGAAGAGACTCAACTGCTCTTTTCTCATCTTTCTTTGTGTGACCCAAGCAGACAGGTTCCCACAGGATGCGTCTGTATGAGAAAGAAGATCACAAAGGCGTCATGATGGAGCTGAGTGAAGACTGCTCCTGCATCCAGGACCGCTTCCACCTCAGTGAGGTGCGCTCGCTGCACGTGCTAGAGGGCTGCTGGGTCCTCTATGAGATGCCTAACTACCGAGGCCGGCAGTATCTGCTGAGGCCTCAAGAGTACCGGCGCTACCACGACTGGGGCGCTGTAGATGCTAAGGCAGGCTCTTTGCGGAGGGTGGTAGATTTATACTAAAATAGGTGAACGCTACCATTTTCTCATTTTGGAACCTAATAAAGTATTTAGTCTGTATTGTTGGCAAACCTTGACTTCTGTTATTCTTTCATTGTGTGCAAATACATCCACCTGTAAACTCTCCCTACAGAAGGTGGAGCTGAGAATGGAGAGGTTAGGGTGTTCAAGAACTTTTTAATGGTGTTAACTTTGAACAAGTCTTAGATGGCTGGGGATCTATGTATGTGTCTCAGTGATAGAGCTTTTATTCAGTGTGCACAAGGTCCTGGGCTCGATCCCTAACACTACCAGAAAGAAAAGAAAAAAGTTCAGGTGGAGGGAGACTGTACCTGGTGTGGTAGGGAGGGTACACCACGTGGGGGAGGGTGTACTGTGTTGGGGAGGGTACACCATGTGGGGGAGGGTGTACCATGTGGGGGAGGTTATACCATGTGGGGGAGGGTGCACCATGTGGGTGAGGGTATACTGTGTTGGGGAAGGTATACCATGGTAGGGAGGGTATAGCTGCCGGACAATGAAAGGCCAGGTCAAGCTGAAGACACGGCAACAAGACAAACTACCAGGGAGGAAGTAGTTATCTGACAACCTTGAAGAACAACACAGTCAAAGTTGTCTTCTAATCCTGGAAGTGATTGGAGTCCAATGTTGACAAACAGCCTATCAAGACTCATAAGAGAACTAATTTCATTTACTATAGAACACAATATCACCTCAACAAGACTAGAGGTGACACCAACCTCACAAAGTTAAAACCCACTTCCTTCTGAAACCATTCCCAATGAGAAAGAGTCTTAGCCATCCAATCTAAACAGTCCTCCATTAAGACTCTTCCTGTTGGGCAGTAATGGTACAGGCCTTTAATTCCAGCACTCAGGAAGCAGAGGCAGGGGGACGTCTGAGTTCGAAGAGGCCAACCTGGTCTACAGAGTGAGTTCCAGGACAGCCAGAGTTTGTACAGAGAGAAACCCTGTTTGGGGGGTTGGGGTGGGCAGGTGGGACTTTCTTTCCAAGTCATTTTGGGTTGTGTCAAGTTGCTGATTGTATTATTACATTTCTATTTCCATTGTCATCAAAAGGAACTTATAAAAGAAAGCATGTGTTTAAGCTTATAGTTCCAGAAGGGAGTCCATAATGGCTGGGGAGGCATGACAGCTAATGCATGCACTAGGGGCAAACTGGAAGTGGGCAAAGGCTGTAAGCTCTCAGCTCGCCCCAGTGACAAACTTCCTTCCCTGAGGCCGTACCTCCCAAAAGACCTTCTCCAAGCTTTTCCACCTCCTAGGGACCAAGTGTTCACATTTGTGAGACTAAGGAAACTTCTTATACAAACCACAACAATTAAGGCTACCCACCACAGCCATTCATAACCTTACCACTTCACAAATTCTATGAATAGAAAAGTAAAAAGTCCTCCTAGTACCAGACAATGCTCATTTATATTTGGTGGGCACCTCCTGGGAGGCTTCCCTATTCACAGAGCTGAAACAGAAATACATATTAATTTGCAATGTTTGTTTGTTACAAGACAGGATCTACGCTGCTCATGCCAGCTTCAATCTTTCTATCTTAGCTTCATGAGTGATGGCATTATAAGTGGGTGTCACTATGTAGGGCTGTATGCTGTGTTAAAAAAATGTAATCCATATGGAGTTATATTTAAGTCAATGTCTTATTCTGGTTCACAGCTTAGTGGTGTGCATTGTTCAGAGGTTCCCTAAATCACCACATCTTTTCCTCATTGTTTACTGGGCTCTTAGACACAAAGGTACAAGCAAATCACTATACACAGGCTCTCTCATGTGGACATGCCATAGTTTCAGGAGAGTAGAGATCCAGACAGAAGGCTGACTGTTTATAGTGAAAGTTGTTTGCTTGTTGGTTTTTTTTTTTTTTCCAGGAGCTGAGGACCGAACCCAGGGCCTTGCGCTTGCTAGGCAAGTGATCTACCACTGAGCTAAATCCCCAACCCCTGTTTACTTGTTTTTAAATTTTATTTCTATGGGTTGCCCAGTGGTTGACTACTAAGATAGAGTCTTTACAGTTTACTGAGCATCTGTCATGGGATTGCTATCCTTGAGTATGAAACAGCACCCAAAAGTCTCCCTATTACCACTGAGCCGAATCTAGAAATACAGTTACATACCAACTCGGGGAGATCTGAGTACGGTAGCACAACTCTGGGTAGACTCCCACAACTCTGCAATCTGTGACTGCAGGGTCACAGCAAGTGTGAAGTCAGCCTGGGCTGCATTGTAAGTTCCTGGCAAGTCTGGGCTTTATAGAGACACCCTCACAATAAACAAATGAACAGATAAATAAATATCAACTACTAGGTAACAGAAACCGATCATTTTCACTTCAGTAGTTTTAATTTCAATGTATTTTCAGAATGTTGTGGTAAAAATTAAATAAAGTGGTGGAACTGGTTCCCACGAGTTCCCACTCCACGCTGGGCTCCTGGTACTCTCAGACTTGGGCGGTTGCTACCTGGTGTTAATTCTGTCACCATAGGGTGATATAGAACTAACTTTAATTTATCTCAGCGGTGGCTGGTTCCAGTGTGGCACCATGCCATGTTAGCCTAGCTATCTTCTAGCCCCAGCGGTCTCTCTGCTCCCATTGCTAATCAACCTGGCCAGCCCTGGCCAGCCCTGACCAGCCCTGACCAGCCCTGACCAGCCGGGAACTCTCTGGTTCCAGCCACTCAACAAATTGTAACACAACAATCAGATTTACCTGTTAATTCTCAATCTACAATACATCCACAGAATAAATTCACTGCCTATTAATAAAGATAGAAACCACCCACCTAGACAGTGTAATATTGACCTAGACCACCTGGATTGGAATCGTCCTCCACCTGTCTCTGTCTCCCTTTCTCCCTCCTAGACTTTTCCTAGCCTACCCTTCTTTCTCATCCAATGATAGGCTTTACCTTATCCTGGACCCGCCTTGCTACATAATGACAACATCCTACATCAGAATCATCCCATGACAGACTTCTAGAGGAAAGAGTCATGAGGGGTTTTTGTCTGTCTCTCTGTCTCTTCATAGTTCTTCTGCTATGTGTTTATGTTCTTGAACATTTGGGGGATGAAAAGTGTTTACATAACAAAAATCCTCATTTAACACTTCTTTGTTTCTTTAGCACTTCCTTGTTTTCCAGTCTGCAGCAACATCCCAAATGAGGATAGTTTCCAAAGAGTGTGAAACACCCTGTCTTTGCTGCAGGGATCAGACAGAAACTAGGAGAGTGTACAATAGACCACACATCCTGCCTTCAACCTTGGGCTGGAGGACAGGGGACAAGAAGACAGACCCAGTCTCCCTCTCTGTGTCCTTCTTCCCTCCTGCTCCCCACCGCCACCCATTCCTTTCACTGTCCCTCCCTCTGCTCCCATCTCCAAACCACTGAGGTGCAGACATAAAGAATTGTGCAGTACTCTCTGAGTGTTTAGAAATGAATTTTATCAATGGCGCAGTCCAGTCTGGCTTCTGTGTTAATGGTATTTAAGATTCACGAATCATTCTTTCAAGAAGTAAACTTCAGAATCGATCCAAGTTTGTCTGGTTGGTTTATTTTTTGTTTTTTGTTGTTGTTTTGGTTTTTTTTAAAGACAGGATTTCTTAGTCTTTGAATCTCCTGAAACTCACTCTGTAGACCAGGCTAGCCTTGAATTTGGAGATCCTCTTGCCTCTGCCTCTCAGGTACTGGGATTAAACATGTGTGCCACCACTGCCAGACTCGTTTTTTAAAAAATATGGTTTATATTTATTTGTAAATGTATTTTAAGAGATGTTGGATGGATACAAAGAATTGCCTCGGGGAGGTATTGCAGGGGATGGGAGTCATGTGTTTAGTTTTTGTTTTTTAAGATTTATTTACTTCTGTCTACAGCATTCTGCCTGCATATATGACTGCAGGCCACAAGAGGGCGCCAGATCTAGTTACAGATGGTTATGAGCCACCATGTTGTAGCTGGGAATTGAACTCAGGACCTCTGGAAGAGCAGCCTCTTAACCTCTGAGCCATCTCTCCAGCCCAAGGGAGTCATTTTGTATGCGTGTGTGTATCTTTCTTTACAGTATTGTGAGGGGGTTTTGTTTTAATATGTCTATAATTTTTTAATTATTCTAATTTAAAACACTCTGTATAAAATGGTTTTCAAATTTACACTTATATAATAAATGAAGTGATTATTTCTTTGTAAGTAAAACCAAACTGTTTACCTGCTACATTTGTTCTGTCTGATTTGTCACAACCTTAACAAGCCTTTTACATCATTCCTAGAGAGGGTACAGACCTGCCCTGCAACACAATGGCCAGGATGTGGTCAGCCAGGATCTGAAGTCCCCATCCTCTATTTAATGATCCAACTATTTTGTTAAAATGCCATGTTTTCTGTCTTTCTCTCATACCAACTTAAAAATGAGCCACGTCTTTCAAATTCCAAGAGAGTAACAGTGAGGAGCCCGATTCCCATCACTTTCATTGCCAGTCTGATGCCTTTCCTGGTGAATTATACAGCTCAGCAGAAGGTCTGGGGCTAACAATGGTTAAATAGACTTGCAGGTGACTGTGGAACACGGCGAGGAAGTGTTGGAGCAAGACTGCCTCATTTAAAGTGAAATGGTGTGCAAAGCAACCAAATCCACTGTTCATACAAGGGGGCAGGGATGGGAGTGGCTTGTAAGCATGCACTCATGCACACAAGTGACTTTAACGATGACCTTAAACTTATAGCAAACCCCATTGCCTCAGCTTTCCGAGTACTGGGATTTTAGGCTTGTGGAAGACCATTATTTTGAAGATTTTTCAAAAAGAAATTGGATCCTATAAGAAGCCTCTATCCGAGACAAATTAAGTCTCTAGGTGAAAATAAAACACTATTCTTGCTAAATTAAATAACACACCAGGCTCTTACAGCTAGTCAGGATATGGATCAGAGGCTCTTAACTCTTCCTAACATGGAGGAATGCATTTCTGAAGTGATTGGAATTTGCTAACGGGGTTGGATTTGCTAACGTTAACGACAGACAGATGAACCCAAACGCTCATCTATTGTTTTACATTCTTGAAACTAAGCAGTTCTCATCATTTTGGGTTTACGGAACTAAATTTCTTCAATTGGAACAAGCACAATAATGCCATTTTGTTTTACTTGATTTTGGATAAGCAAAAGCATTTAAAACAAAAACAAAAGTAAAACCAATCACTCTCTATTCTTACAGTGTTTTGAGACACATTTACAAAAGAACATTTTAAGTGTCCCAACTATAAAAAGTCCCTAATAAAGTATGCTGCTGGCCAAGGTCCCACACTTAGCAACTGAACTTGATACTTTCTCGACTTTCTACTCTTATTCTCTCTCTCTCTCTCTCTCTCTCTCTCTCTCTCTCTCTCTCTCTCTCTCTCTCAAGACTTACTTATTTTATATATGTGAGTACACTGTAGCTGTCTTCAGACACACCAGAAAAGGGCATCGGATCCCATTACAGATGGTTGTGAGCCACTGTGTGGTTACTGGGAATTGAACTCAAGACCTCTGGAAGAGCAGTCAGTGCTCTTGACCACTGAGCCATCTCTCCAGCCCCTCTATACTTTCTCAACTGGTCAAAGCAGCCATGTTTGAGACAGGCTGAGAGAGATCTATGAAGCCCTCGCTGGCCTAGAACTCAAACTCACAGAAATCTGCCTGCCTCTGTCTCCTAGATACTGGAACCAAAGACACGCACCCCTACACCCAGCAGAGTTTGAAAGCTCTTGTATGGAATTTAAAGTCGGTGACTTCAGGGACCACGCACATGACATAAATATATAAGAAAAAAAGTGTTGTATTTTAAGAAGTAGGGAATGATTGTGGATATATAGAAAAACTATAAAAATATTGAATGAGTAAAAAAAATTACAAATATATAAAATTATTAAAAGTATGGACTAATCCAGGACATCGCAGTACCCATCTAAGGCCACACCCAAGCACATCTGCTTCCACCATCCTCACAGTACCGGTCCTCACTTCCGGGCTAATACGGAAACTGGGGAGACCCCCAATCCGCAGACTCCACAGCAATCCCTTATGTGTCCCCTCTCTCCTCAAGAGAACACCTTAGCATCGTGGAGCTTGGGAAAATGAGAGAAGAAAACCCCAATAAAGGACGGACAGCACATTTTCTCTCCATTCCACTGGAACAGGACTCCGATTCATTAAACATGTTGAGCTCCCAGAAATCAGGAAAACGGTTTTCACATACTTCATTCTGCATGTACTTCATATTTACACTGACTACATATTGACAGTGCACATAGCAAAACCCTAGTTTGAGATAGCCTCTTCTGGTATCACTTTTTAAAAATTACTTAAATAACTAGGGGCTGCTCACAGGTCACCTCCTGGATGAGACACCAATCAAGGCAAGCCCCAGTTCCTCTGTCAGCAACAACTTGGAAGTCGTTCTGTGGTTTAAGGATCTCACACCAGGCACACGTTCACCCCACACACTATGTTCAACATGTAGGCATCGAGCCTAACATGACCTTGTCACCAGTGGCACTTTCTGCCAACATTTAAACAGAGCCACATTTTGACCCAACCATTAGTTTTTCTGCTCTATAGGAAGTCCGGTGCATTGCCCTGGTTTGTTCAGGCTGATATAAAGCCATCACAATGATCAAGAAAATCCTCTTCTTTGGTCAGATATGTTCAAATACTATTCATATCAACAGAGGCAGTGGATTCCCCCTATATACACATGTCCCCTTGTGGTATCTTCTTCCTGAGCCATCCTGTCAGAAAGCCAGCAACCAGAAGATAATAATTCAATCATCACACTGCACATAGTTGTGGTTTCAAGTTCGTTAAGTCCTCACCTAAAGAGATGGAGGAGCGAAAGGCACAGCAAGGTCCTTCCATGGGGTAACAGGACTGTGAATAATTCTTTGAACATGAAAGAAGCTAGACTTGACAGACATCTTCCACTCTGGTGCTCTTTCCAGCTCATCAAACTTTTCCAAGCCAATAAATCCTCCGTAAAGTCTTCCTAGATGGCCGGCTTCTGGGCAGTTATCCCTTCCTCACTGCAGCCATGACTCCTCTAGTCCGTTTCCTCGGAGTGAAAGGCTCTGTTTATGCCTGTCTTCCGCAGGATGAAAGTGTCTCCCAGATCCCCCCTGGACCCTGCACCTTGGGAATTGGTTTTCTTTTATAATCTAAGATGTGATGAGGTTTTTTTGTGTGTCTTTGGTGGATCAGGTTTTCTCACTTCCTCAGACTTTCTCTTTTGGTTCTGCGATTAAGCACCTTAAAGCTATTTTCCCTTTCAGATGCAGAACCACACATTGCCAAAAAGAGATGGTCTATTTGCCTCCTGCTTCCAACAAAGTCTCAAGAAATACTGAAGACTGTTTTGACTCATTGGGAATTTCAGTTTGGTTTGGTTTGGTTTGTCACAGAGAAAGTATGAAATTCTATGAACTCCCTTCGTAAAATAATCCCAATTTCTTACGACTTTAATTCTAAAGAGGACTTGATCTCCAAAGGGCTTGAAATTTTCACCATTCAGTTGAGTCTATTTCTTTCTTATTAATTCATATTCAGAGTTGGGGCACCCACGAGTAGCATAACAGATCTTACAGACAACTTACACTTACATTAAGACGTTATCTCTCCCCACTTAAACATTTATGTTTTGTCCACCTATACAAAGAAGAATGTGATCTGTCTGTGAAATGGCTGAAATCCTGCTCCTATTATTAAATAAACAATGTGCCAAATTACTTTGTTTCAAACAATCTCAATAGCATCAGCTGGTGATTGCAACCCGAATACTCCACAGTGAATAGAACCAAAACCCACAATGAATCCCGTGGTCTATGACAGCAAAGAGAAAAGAGGAGAACATGAACGTGCCCTGCCCCCCGCGGGCCCCTTTTGTGCTGTTCCTGCCAACGCAGCAGACCTCCTGCTATATATATAGATCCCGCCGCGCCCAGCCCTACACACTCAACTGAACCCTCCCATCCGACCCGCAAACAACAGCCATGGGGAAGGTGAGCCCAGGGCACCCAGAACGTGGGGAGGGACTTACTCCTGGGTCCAGGCCACATCAGGCCTCTGACCCCTGCCTTGCCTTACAGATCACCTTCTATGAGGACCGCGGCTTCCAGGGCCGCCACTATGAGTGCAGCACAGACCACTCCAACCTGCAGCCCTACTTCAGCCGCTGCAACTCTGTGCGCGTGGACAGTGGCTGCTGGATGCTCTATGAGCAGCCCAACTTCACAGGCTGCCAGTACTTCCTTCGTCGCGGGGACTACCCTGACTACCAGCAGTGGATGGGTTTCAGCGACTCTGTCCGCTCCTGCCGCCTCATCCCCCACGTGAGTCTAGATTCTCGTTAAGACGGGGAGGCACTGGGGACCCTGACTGCAGTTGCCAGTATAAGGTTAAATGTTGGAAGTAGAGCTGAGCGTGTGTAAAAAGAAATCCATAACTAGAATTGATTAGGTCAATAGTTCCCATAACATCCAAAAAGCAGAGTTGTTACCCAGTTACAAATTCGTTCCTAAGTATTTGTGGAGTAAGAACGCATTAGCTGCAGGGGGGAATGTATGAAGTCTGAGTCCTGTCTTGCAATCATTTAGGATGGAAAAATAGAATGACTAAATATGCTATATGGTGGCTACTGAACACGGGGTGTAATGTGTTGAAAGTCTCCTTGCTCTTTTTGTCCCCGACAAGCATATCTAGGGGCTCTTCCATCTAATCCAGTCTTTTCCCTCAACACAGAGCAACACAGATGTTTTACAGCTGAAAACACTGGCCCTCGGGCTTACTGATTTTATCTCTCCATCTTCCCCTCATTATAGTTATAAATTATTAACTGAGCAGTCTTTGTTGTCTGATGCTTAAGATACTGAATATTTTGATATATCTTAATATAAAGACATTTTCCCCAAACAGCAAACCGAGTAGTGAGAAGCTGCCGAGGGTCATGATTTTTCTCTGGTGCTTGCTATACAGTGTGCTGCATAGGGAGTAGTTTGAGCCCGGTAGTTTCTGAACACATTCACAGTTCCTTCTCCAATTCATTCCTCCTACTCCCTGATCTTAGAAAATTCTGGAGTCTGTCCACATAGTGATGAGTTTATAAGTAGTCTGAGTTAATTAATGTGTTCTATATCTATGTCAAATGGCTTGATGCAGCTGAGGCCATCCTAAGGCATTAGAACTGCTTCATCGTTGCTTTTCTCCTTTTCTGGACTTGCCAGGCCGGCTCCCACAGGATCAGACTGTACGAGAGGGAAGATTACAGAGGCCAGATGGTAGAGTTCACTGAGGACTGCCCCTCTCTCCAGGACCGATTCCACTTCAATGAGATCTACTCCCTCAATGTGCTGGAGGGCTGCTGGGTCCTCTATGAGATGACCAACTACAGGGGGCGACAGTACCTGCTGAGGCCCGGGGAGTATAGGCGCTACCACGACTGGGGCGCCATGAATGCCAGGGTTGGCTCTCTGAGGAGAGTCATGGATTTCTATTAAATTGGTTTTTTACTCTACCCTTTCTCCATCTGGAAGCTAATAAAGTATTTTCTGTGTGTTCCCGGCACTGATTTGCTTCTGTGTTTTTTCTTTTGTCTTAGCTCCTGTTTGCTCATGTTTATTGGTTCAAAGCAGGGTCTCTATTTAGCCCATGCTAGCCTCAAACTTGTGCTTCTTGTGTGTGTATGTGCATGTGTGCACGTAAATGTGTGTGTGAAGTGTGTACATGTGTGTGTGCATGTGTGTCCATGTATGTGATGTGTGTCTATGTGTATATGATGTGTGTCCATGTGTATGTGATATATGTTCATGCATGTCCATGTGTGAATGTGCATGTGTATGCATGTGCATGTGTGTGCATGTTTGTGATATATATGCATATGTGTGCATGTGAATATGTGATGTATATGCATGTATATGATGTGTGTGCATGTGTGCAATGTGTGTGCATATGTGTGTAACGTATGTGATGTGTGTCCATATGTATAATGTGTGTACATATGCTGTAATGTATGTGCACAGATAAAATGTATGTGCATTTGTGTGCAATGTGTGTGCATGTGCATGTATGTGCAATGTGTGCATATGTATGCATGTGCATGTGTGTGATATGTGGGCATGTGTGTACATGTGTGTGGCATGAGTGCATATGTGCACATGAAAATGTGTGATGAGTGTGCATGTGTGTGCACATGTGTGTAATGTGTTAACATGTATACAGCCCATACATACAGAAGCTGGAGGCTAAGCTGGTTGTTACTTTGGAGCCATTGATCTTGGTTCCCTTTGAAACAGGCCTCTTGCTGGACTTGTCATCAATGCATAGGTCAGAATGACTGAACAGAGAGGCCTAGAAAGACTCCTCTCTCTGAGACCCTGATGCCTGAATTACAGACAGCAGCCATCGTGCCAGGATTTTCACATGGGCTCTGAGCATCAGACTCAATCCTCATGATTGCACAGCAATCTATGGACTGAGCTATCCCTCTAGCTCAAACTTAAGATGCTTCCAACCTTCCACTGCCTCAGTTACAGATGTGCACCACCCTGCCCCTCGTTATTTTACTTAAATGTAAAATATATTTATTTTACACAAACACAATGCAAACCTCAAACTGTGTTATGATTCATGAGTAAAAAAGAAAATTCTCACAATAGAAACACACCGTCATACAAAAAGAACTTTACATATATAAACATCTTGGTGGGCTGGGGAGCTGCCTCAGAGCTGCCTCTGCACTTTTGCAGAGGATCCAGGTGAAGATCCAGCACCGATATGGCGACTCACAGCTGTTTGTAACTCCAGTTCCAGAGGACACAACACCCTCTTCTGGCGCAGGCAGACATACGTTGCGTGTACACACATGCAGGCAGAACACTCTGCAAAATAAAGCGTTTAAAAAAGTAAAATAACCTTCATACCACTCTTTCATTTGAGTTTCCAGACTTTAAAAAACATGCTGCTTCCAAATGATTAGGAATCTGTCCTATTTTCAGTTTCTCTGATGGGTGGATGACCTGGAAGTCAAGTTCAAGCATGATCTTCCCGACTTTAAAATCAGGTTTCTGTGACTGGAGACCATAAAGAGCTTCAGAGCAGTTTTCCCCTTGTTTTCTTTTTTATGTGGCTGAGTGTTTTGCCTGAATGAATGTCTGTGTGCCTCTTGCATGGCTGGTGCCCACAGAGGCTGTTGGGTCCCTGGAACTTGAGTTACAGTTGTGAGCAGCCACATAGGAACTGAACTAGATCCTCTCTTGGGAAGAGCAGTCAGTGCTCTTAACCACTGAGCCATCTCTCCAGGCCTTTCAGAGAACTCCCAGTTCTCCAAACATTGTATGAAAAGGACGAGTTTGCAAATCTCTGCCAGACTCCCTTCCCGCTGAGGTGGTCACCTGACACCAGTGTGGCCACTGAAATGAAAGAGGGACATACTTAGTAGATGGGAAAACTTCCACTTTCCCAACCGAAAGTGCAGATTCTCCTAGCAGCATGTCCCCATTACTTTATCATCTTATGTCAAGAAGGTGACAATTACGAAGGAAAGGACATGAAATTTTCAGAGATGCTGACCTTGAAATCCTCAAAACTCCAAGTCAACACCAACAACCTTGAGACTTCTAGTACTGGGATCAATAAACCTGTGTGTGCATAATAAACCCCTCAAGTGGGTGTCCCATTGTCTTTAGTTCAAGTACATGTGTAGCCAAGATAGAATAAGAACAAGATTTTTGAGAAACTACTGGTTTTCAATATGTACTCAGGGAGATTTATGCTAAAGTAATGACAGCACACACTTCGGATTCTTACCATGGCATTAGTGCAAAGAGACAAACAGCAATTTGTCAAAGAACAAACAAACCCCACCCCCAAAAAAAGAAGAAGAAAAGAATTAAATTTATAACTTCATCCCCTTGTATATACATGCACAAGTATTACAACATTACATTGTAATATTTGCAAAGTTATATATGTTTATACTATCTTGTACATACACAATATACACAGCATACACACATGTGCTAGCACGCTGTGCACAGGACCTGGATTCATTTAGGTTGGTTCTCTCTTTGCCTCTTGTATTTCCTGACTTCTCCTCTGTTGTACTGCTGTTGCCATTGCTCGATTTTTTTTTTCTTAAGAAAAGAACGTCCTTGTAAGTGCTTAAGTATGGATCTGATTATATCATCTCTCTCCTCCACAGGACGGAACTCCAGTCCAGTATCATGAACGTGGTCGAAAGCCAGGGCCTGAGAAGTTCATAGGCCCTAGTTGGAAAGCTCCTGTTGTTTTTGTGAAATGGATATGATGTACCTGTCATATTGCTCTCTCAGTGATTATCTTTAATCCCATACGTTAATGCTAGTACCAGTGGTGGTCAGAGGAGTTTCCTTCTGCAGTGGGCAGCGATAGCTGCAGAGAGACTCATGACTGGTCAAAGCTCTGACAGTAAGTGACTATTGAATGCTCAGCCATCAACGGGAACTCTATATTGCACAGCCCAAGGCTCAGGGAACATTGTGGAAAAGAGAGCAGAAAAATTGAAAAAGCCAGAGGAAGGGGTGAAATGTGGGAAACGCTATCTTTCCATCACAGCCTTAGTCTTAGTTAAATTTCTACCACTATGAAAGAACACCATGAACAGGCAACGTGTAAAAGCAAGTGTTTAATTTGGATTTTGGTATCAGAGGGTCAGAGTCTGTGATGGTACACTAAGGGAACAGCTAAGTGCTCTCCTCTAGTCCTCTTGATCCTCAAACATGAGCGGGGAGGGGGGGTGAGAGAGAGAGAGAGAGAGAGAGAGAGAGAGAGAGAGAGAGAGAGAGAGAGAGAGAGAAGAGAGCACCTGGGCATCACAGGACTCTTTTGAAACTTTAAAGTCCACACCTGGTGGCACACTTCCTCCAAGAAGGCCAAATCTCCTAATCTTTCCCAAACAGTCCAACCAACCGGGGACCAATCATTCAAATATGTAAGCCTGCGGGCCCATTCTCACTCAAATCACCACTCTAGACACTTTTGAACTCACAGCATTACCTACACAAGACCTGCATAAAGTCAACATCCTGTCTGGGGATTGAGAGGGGTCCAGGAAAGCACCTAATGGTTGTGAGGGAGAGAGGAATTTCTTCAGTGGTATAGCCCCTGGTAAGGAACGTATGTTCCTTTAAAGAGACTTTCATCCAACCTGAACAAAGCCTTGATGACTCACTGGTTCATGGATTTGGTAGGGGGTAAGAAGAGGGACTATTAGCTGGGGAAAAGATGCATTATATACATCTACAAAAAATAATAAAACAATTTCTATGTATAATTAATATATGACAATTAAAAAGACAAAAAGGGAAATAAATATTTTTAGTTTTTTTAAAAAGACCTTCAAAGACTTAAAAAAAAAAACCCACAAATGACTTTTAAAATTTCTCCACTACCCATAAAGAAAACCCTAATTTCTCTGAGAAACTAGCCCCAATCTAGCTGCAGTCAGTCACCCTTTGCTCTCACTTTTACGAGTCCTCCACATACAAAAAATGATTCCATAGCTCTTTGTCCTTCCCTTCCCCTGGATCACTCTTCCTCTCTGGCCTGCTGAGCTGCTGTTTCTCCACCTAGTCCTTCAAACCAGTTCAAAACACCCTAATCCCACAGCCAGAATGAGGTCAGAGTTGGTAGGGCTGTGGAAGACTCAAGAATAGCAACTCCACGTTAAATAGACAAGTAAGGTGGAAACCTATCACTTCAGTGACTAGAAGTCCCAAGGTCACTGACCCACCAGGCTGACAATAACAAGGCCTCAGATGTTATGCACTAACCGGCATCGGCATTGTCCTGAAGTTGGTATCCTTGATAACCAGACGGTAGTTATAAGATGCATCTGAGTTAAGAGACAAGAAAGCATGACTGAGGGAAAACACTAACAGAAATCTTTAACTGTACCTAGGGCACACATGCCCAGGCTTAAAGAGGACATTAAAATATTTTCAGAGTGTTGAGAGTGATATAAAGAAATCAGAAGGAAGCACCTAAATGAAGATGGACGATGAAGTGCACGGAGAAAGATGCTGCCCAGGAAGAAAAATTACAGTATTGTTGGAGAACCCTGCCATTGAGGTTGCGGGCCACCATGACCAGACGGCTTCCTGAGCTCAGCAAAATGGAGGACTCCCCTCTTCAGCTGGGCATCTCTGTCTCTGTCTGCCTCTGTCTGGAGAGTGTCCCTGAACACAGATGGCTGGTCTTGTCTGAAAAGTGCCCTTGTGCAGGGCTCTCTGCAAGGCTGCATACCTCAGCACACATTCCCCGCTCTGGTTTCCCACCCACATGATAAATAGGTGCTATATTTTGACCAATCACCCTCTCCTTCCTGCTTGATTGATGCTATGACCAGTTAGCCCTTTCCAACCATACGCCCTAAAAAAAAGCCCTTATATACCCTATCCCTGAAGCAATAAAGTAGACTTGTTTCAACACAGCAGTCTCCAGAAGTCCTTTACACACACACACACACACACACACACACACACACACAGAGCTGTGGCTGTGTAGAACCCTGCTCCCCACCTCTGCTCCCATTGTTCTCTCTGGCTGGTAGCCAACAACCTTTGAGGGGAAGAAAGGGCCACAAAGATTAATGTTACTATTTTATCTACTATTAAACACATAGAAGAAATTTAAGTCTTAATGCTTTTAAGTTCTCTTAAAATCCTTCAAATTCACAAACTACTAGAGAAGGACAACTGAGATGGAATCTACAGTTGACAGTTGACAATTACACAGTTTTATAGTTGTGCTCATAAAGAATGTTATGAGCAAGCCACTGGGGACAGCTCAGCATTCAAGACACTTACTGCTCTTACAGAGAACCTAGGTTCAGATCCCAGCACCCACATGTTCACAACTCTTTGTAACTCCAGTTCCAGGAGATCCCATGCTCTCTTCTGATCTCCCCTGTCACTGAACACACATGTTGCATATACATATATTCAGACACATATACACATAAAATGAATAATTTAGAAAAGAAGAATGTCTAAGAGCCACAGAGAAGTCAGGCACAGGTACACTACCAGCCTGCAGCACCAGCTGGAAGGAGGCTGAAACTAGAAAAAAAGAGGAAAGCGTCTTCTAGGACAGCCAGGTGATATAACAAGGTAGTGTCTCAAACAAAACAAAACAAAATGAAACAAAACGAAAAGAAAAGAAAACAAAACAAAACAACAACAAAAATACAGCAGGAAAAAAAAAAGATGTGAACTAACTTTAGACCCAGTGAGTCTTCTGCCAAGGATTCTTATGAAACAGGTTCTAAAAATAGAAAATGTTATATGCAAACTGTTTATTTGAAGAGCCACAGCAATAAAGAATTAGAGCTGGCTGGTCTTCTGTAGACAGAGTAAACTGTAGGAATAGTCAACTATGGCACTTTTATAACAAAATGTGAGCATCTTTCAGAGAATACTTAGGAAATAAGTCATAATCTGGAAGATGTTTGATATAGTTGTAACTAACATTTAAAAGCTCAAGATTATATTTATGATACAGTTGTTACCTCAACATTTTATATATTTTTGATGAAATGCAGCGGCCTTTTTTGTTATCGTACTGACTGATTTTACTTACCAC
Organism: Rattus norvegicus; assembly: GCF_021556685.1. NCBI lineage: Eukaryota > Metazoa > Chordata > Mammalia > Rodentia > Muridae > Rattus > Rattus norvegicus. The sequence continues at coordinate 81,635,089 of NC_141542.1, read as the reverse complement.
GAGGATTTCAAATTCTATCCGTTTCCTCATCTATGACATAACGTCATTCTTTTTAATGGCTGAATGAAACCTCATACTGTACTTTCTTTAGCCATTGGCCCCGTAATGGGCACTAGGCTGATTCCATACCTGGGCTACAATAGTTCATCATAAACATGGGTGTGAAATATAACGAAATTTTAATATAGATGATTGCACGTGTGTGAGAGGGTACATGTACAGGCCAGAGGAGGGCATTGATATCCTCCTCTATCACTCCCTGCCTTTGAGGCAGGCTCCCTCCCTGAACCTAGGGCCACTTTTGTTTTCAGCCATGCTGCCAGCCAACTCCAGCAATCCTCCTGTCTCCTCCTTTACACAGCATTGGGTTTCCAGTTACTCATGAGGCCATGCCCAGCTCATTTCACAGGCACTAAACGAAGATCCTCATAGTAGAACAAAAAGTGTTCTTGCCCACGGACCCATCTTTCCAGCCCCCGAGTAACAGCAGTTTTCAAATGAAGCACCTGCCACTATGTTTTGATTTTGAAGTAAAACCTTTCCATCACCCAAAACGTTGATACATAAAGAAAACTTTAAACATGAACAATAAGCTACTCTCAGTTCTGTTTCCTACAGGAGGAGCTATTGTGTAAGCACGGGTGACATTTTGGCTCATGTGACTTGAAGTATATCTGACCTATTCACAGTGTTTGACACTGCCACTGTGTGCTGGTGGAAATACCCATCATTCCAGACTGCAATTCTCCCCTCATTAAACAGCATCTCCCCATTCCGCACACCCCAGCGCCTGACGAGCATCATTTATTCTACTTCCTGTCAAATAAATGGAATCATAGCAGACCTGTTTTTTCTTTTCTGACTTCTTCAGTTTAGTTTAATGTATTTTCTCTGCTGAGCGACTTCAATATTCTTGTAAAAGCCATTTTGAAAACACATATGACCCCCCTCCCATTTCTTCAGGATTCCTGACTTTATTCCATTGGTAACATTGTTGTTTATTTCCATAACTTTGTAATGAATTTTAATCAGGAAATATGAGCCCGCCTAGTTTGTTCTTTTCCAAGTTTGCTTTGGCTGTTTGGGTCCTTTGAGAAGTCAACTGAATCTCAGGGAACATCTTTATGTTTCTGAATAAAATATTGCTGGGATTTTGTCAGAGTTGCCTTGACTCCGTAGATTACTTTAGATAGTTGTGACATCTTAATGACAATAAATATTCTGATCCACAAGCACAAGATTTCCTTCTACATGTCTACAGTGTCTTTATTTTTATCTTCAGAAGTGGTTTTGAGGTTTTATGTGCAATATACTTACTTTCTCCCCCTTAACATATGGTGAACATTTTCTATATCTTTAAACAAATTCTCAGAAATTCTACAGATGATTTTGATGGTCACAGAGGAACTCATCAAACAGATGTTTCACAATTTACTTAATTAACAGACTATTTTGGGCATTTCTTTTACACCTAATTTTTAGATAAGCTACCACTTCTTTGTATGTACCTTAAACTAGTTCCCTCAGAGAGATTTTAGAGATGCACATATTAAATCAAAGGAGTAAGGATTGAACTTTAAAAAAATGAACATCAACAGCCAGCAGGTGGTGGTGGCACACACTTTTAATCCCAGCATTTGGGAGGCAGAACAAGGCAGGTGAATCTCTGGGTTCGAGGCCAGCCTGGTCTACATCATGAATTCCAGGTCAGTCAGGGCTACACAGAGAAACCCTGTCTCAAAAAAACCAACAAAGGAAATACATCAGCGAGGGCTGGAGAAATATCCAGCAGTTAAGAACCCTTGCTGTTCTTCCTGAGGACTCAATTCCCAGAACAAGCACAGTGACTCAGGGCTCCAGTTTCAGGGGGACACAGCCTCCATTTTCTGACTATGGCAAGCATCGTGGGTGTATGTGGTGCATGTACATACATGCAGGCAAAATGCTCCTACACGTAAAATATTTTTTAATTCTAAAGAAATAAGTAAGTAAATAAATAATAAAAATATACATCAATGGTGCCTTGCTCTGTTTCTCCTACTTATTTATAAATCCCAAATTAATAATTTTTAAAAGTCCAAGATGTGAGGCTTATGACTCAATCAAGTTAAATTTGCTCAGGGAAAACAATTTTGAGTATGTCACTCAGGAGGTAAGAGTCCCTGCTTAGGAATGAGTGCAGCTTCCCCAGAAGCAGTTCTCAAGGCCAGTGGCAGCTGGGGGTGTAATCTTAGCTATCCCGATTAGCTGAGTGGGTCAGCCGACACCTGCTGGTGGAGACAGGACGCTAAGAAGCACATTGCCTTTCTCTGGACAGTCCCATACACCAGTATGTTTCAGCCAGAATGTCAGCCTTGTGCGGAGCTTGAGGTCGAGAGACCTTGCTTTGAAGAGAGTGAGGTACCTGCTGCAGTTGGGAGTCTTGAGGACAGGAGGAGAGGGTCCAGCCCCTTTAGCCAGTACACTGATTACCGGACAATCAATCAGGGTTTGCTCCCGGTGATGAAGGCAGCGTCTTTACAAGGTTGTTTGATTCCAAATGTCCTCCTTACAGGTTGTTACCTTGCTTTTATTAGCAGCTCGAACAAACCGATGTCTTGCTGCAAAGTCAATGCAAATAGAAACTTACCCGTGTAAAATGGCCGTGAGTCACCCTGTGAACGCCAAGACTTAAGCCTGCGCTGATTGAGGCGTGGAGAAGGAGGCCCAAGCAGATGGGCGTGGTCTCATCACACTCTGGGAAACAGAACTTAGGTGTCTAAATTTAGCGTTCCCTCAGTCCCGTTAGTTCTCTGGTTCTTAGCCGATCAGCATGGAGCTTATAAGAAAGCTCTCTTTTTCGGTTGATTTTTTTTTTTTTTTTCAAGACAGGATTTCTCCGTGTAACAACCTTGCCTTTCCTGGAACTCATTTTTACAGACCAGATTGTCCTGGCCTTGAACTCACACAGATCTTCCCCTGCCCTTCTCTGCCCTCTAATCCCCCACCCCCGCCAGCCTCTGTCTCCAGAGTACAGGACAAAGGAGAACCCTATTGGACTTCCATCATCCTGTGGAGAAAGTACATTCACTCCGGTGCCGCCACCACCACCTTTTCAGGACTGTTAATTGGATTGCGTTATTAGTCATATACACATTGTTTTGAAACTGTCAAAGGGCGGCTAAAACATTTCATTACAGATGTTAACGAGTTAAACGTCTTTGCCCTATTTCAGTTTTTCCCAAATCAGCTTCATTTAAAGGCTGAAGCGGCATCAAGTGACCCTTTTAGCCAGGTCAGTGATTCGTCATCCATTCGAAAGCTCTGGAGAGTAAGAGAAAACATACAATAACCCACACCTCCCCCACAGTCATTATATAGAAAGAGAGAGAAAAAACGTGCCCTGTCCCCCCGCGGGCCCCTTTTGTGCTGTTCCTGCCAACGCAGCAGACCTCCTGCTATATATATAGACCCTGCTCCCAGCCCTACACAACCAACAGCACCATCCCATCCGACCTGCAAACAACAGCCATGGGGAAGGTGAGCCCAGAGCATCCTCAGTCAGGGAAGGGACCTGCCCTGGGGTCCAGGCCACATCAGGCCTCTGACCCCTGCCTTGCCTTACAGATCACCTTCTATGAGGACCGCGGCTTCCAGGGCCGCCACTATGAGTGCAGCACAGACCACTCCAACCTGCAGCCCTACTTCAGCCGCTGCAACTCTGTGCGCGTGGACAGTGGCTGCTGGATGCTCTATGAGCAGCCCAACTTCACAGGCTGCCAGTATTTCCTTCGTCGCGGGGACTACCCTGACTACCAGCAGTGGATGGGTTTCAGCGACTCTGTCCGCTCCTGCCGCCTCATCCCCCACGTGAGTCTTTTCCTAGGGCCCCTACCCACTTTCAGTTATGCAATCCTGACCAGCTAGTAACATCTGTGGCCGGCTCAAGCCTGGAGTGGCAGCCACCTTCTGCTGGTTCTGTGTCCTCTATGCTTACTAAGTTCTCCAAGGTTTCCTCAAAAACATGTCTGAAAGTAAAATTCTCCACTGGTCCTTTTCATTTACTTGGCTAAAATCAAATAACAAGAACATGGTTTAGTTCAGAGCCTCTGGGCCACGGTTTGAACACCAAGAGGCTGCCTGATGGTTTGAGGTTGTTCATCCATGTTCCTTGACTTTATTTACATCAGACCTTGTCACCCGCGGTTGAGCCGATAGGTGTAGCTGAATTATGGTTATACGTGCCAAGGGGTGGAGAAGTGGGATTCTAAAGCTTCCAGAACATCAACTGTAACCCAAAGGAAGCCCCAGCAGCCTGGATCCCATTAATTGTCTAATAACCCACTTCAGAAATTAGCTGCTGCCTCCTCCTCCCTCCTCCTCCTCTCTTCCCTCTGTGTCCCATCCCTCCTCCCCCTCCTCCTTCCCCTCCTCCTCCTCCTCCCCCTCCTCCTCTTTCTCCTCCTCTTCTTCCTCCTCTTCTCCCTCCTCTACCTAGCCACCCCACCCGCTTCCAAGTCCTTCTCCTTTCTACAGACTCAAAGCATTGGCCTTTCCTTTTCTCTTAAAAGAACATCTTGTCATAAGGGCTCTGTGTGACAAGCTATCCTGAGGATCAAATTTGTCTGCACACATGTGAGTCCTTTTCAAAGAGCAGGACACTGACCCCTCAGGGGCTGCCTCCTGAGCGGCAGGTTGTGCCTGTAGACAGTTGCTGGGAGACCCCTTCCTCCAGTAGGTTTCGAGGATAGAAGAAAGACCCTGAGCCAAGAGCTCTTGCTGGGAAGGAGCAGGGACAGTAAAAGCAGAAGAGAAGGTTTACCTAGGACAAGCTGCCTGACCTTTCATTGTGTTACAGCAAGGGTTCTCAACCTGTGGGCCGCGACCCCTTTAGAGTCTTATATCAGATATCCTGCATATCAGATATTTACATTACAGTTCACAACAGTAGCAAAATTACAGTTATGAAATAGCAAGGAAATAATTTCATGGTTGGGGGTCACCACACCATGAGGAGCTGTATTAAAGGATCGCAGCATTAGGAAGTTTGAGACCCCACTGCTCTAAAGGTTTGCAGGCCTGATCCACGCAGGTCTCCTCAGGATCTCAAACATTCAATTTTGGCGTTGCCCAGACCTGATTTATCAGAGCATGCATTAGAGCTGAGAGCTGAACCTCAATCTTTGAGCTATCCTTGCTTTACAATGTTTGAGGTTGTAAAGGACCCGAGGCGGCAAAGAAAGGTGGAGGGATATCTGGGTTGAGCGTTTTCCCTGATTTGGCCCATCCTCTTCCTGTGGAAGAGACAATTCGACTTCTCTCCCTCTACTTTCTTGCTAAAGATACATTTGGATTTTCACTGTAATACCAAATTAATTTTATACCTTCTAAAGAGAACCTCAGATCACCAAGAATCTAGGGGGTTGATTAGGGGAGACTAAACAAATAAACAGAAAACTAGTTGTTTAAAATGCTGCTGAGGAGGGCCAGTATGTAGGTGGTAGGTAATTCCAGAAAACTCCACAGAGCACACGGTCTATGTCAAAGGAACGGTGGGTGGTGATGATCTCGAGTTTCACTGTGAACAACCTCCTAAATCATGCAGTGTTCCTGGTGTTTTCAATTTAATCACCTTCCTTATAGAAAAGATAGGAAGTGCACCCCCTGGAGGGGGCAGCATGTGCTGGGTTTCCAAGTTCAGGTCAGGTTTTCTGACATCCTCTTGTCTGCTGTTCTCCCGACACACAGTCCAGCTCTCACAGAATCAGGATCTACGAGCGAGAGGACTACAGAGGCCAGATGGTGGAGATCACAGACGACTGCCCCCACCTGCAGGACCGCTTCCACTTCAGTGACTTCCACTCTTTCCACGTGATGGAGGGCTACTGGGTCCTCTATGAGATGCCCAACTACCGGGGGCGGCAGTACCTGCTGAGGCCTGGAGAATACAGGCGCTACCACGACTGGGGCGCCATGAATGCCAGGGTAGGCTCTCTGAGGAGAATCATGGATTTCTATTGAAATATTTTTACTCTACCATTTTCTCCATCTGGACATTAATAAAATATTTCCTGTGTGTTTCATGCAATAACAGAGTCCTCTGTTCCTTTCGCCTTCCATGGAAGGGCACAGCAAAGAAAGGATGTGACTGGTCTCAAACTTGTGGGTAGGTGGGAAGGGAAAAGCAGAAAAGAAAACGTGCAACTTAAGACAAAAGCACAGATGCTGGGGGAAACCAAAAGTGGGGGCTTGTCTTTGTAAGAGCCGATCCTCTTGACTGCTTGCTAGCTGGGGTGGTTTAAGCTTTGGGGAGAGAAAGGGGTCGAAAAGTTTCCCTTTGAGGCCCACAGTTGGCCATTACTAGGAGCAACCATTAAGGACTCAGTTTAAGAGCATCAGGTGATCTAGACCTGCCTGGCTATTACTAGGGGTACGCAGGGCAGGGAGATTAAGAATCTACAGGGAAAAGTAACCATGTTTCTAGAAACAAAATCACTGTAGGTACAGAAACCAACTGAGGCTCGTCCTGAATGACAGGGGTTTCACAAGATGCCATGGCCCTGGCTAACACCTGCTTCCTGCCCTGTTACTAGCTGCAAGTGGTGAATTATGTCACTTAGCATTTCGGTGCCTCAGTTTCCTAGTTTGTGAAGGTGAGAGGTATCCATCCTGGTCTGATAAAGATCAAATATGGCTTTTGTGATCTGATTGTGATGATAGTTGTGTAGTGGGACCACACAGGAAGTAACTGCTGCCTAAGCTACGGACTATAACAGAAAGGAACACTAAATGCTTCTTAGACAATATTTGCACCAAAGTCGGTGCTTATCAAAGTACAATGAAGTTGGGCCACATCACAATCTCTCAGGATACTTTCTAAAATTTTTAGACCCTAGACTCCACTCCCTTGTAGCTAATTGTTTCACATGTAAAATTAAAGAGCCACTTCTGGTTTTGTAGCTCGGAGTCATATCCAAAAGGGTTCACATCTTCATCTTAGATACTATGCTCCCCTGGAAGATGACAATGAATAAACAGGATCTTTTACATACATACACACACGTGCACACATACACACACAATTGCACACATGCACACACATGCTTGCATGCATATATGCACAGGAAAAAATTTTTAAAATAAAAGTAAATCTTTAAAAACATAAAAGAAACTTTAAAATTTAAAGAGAATATGAGGTAAAGAAGAAATCAGAGGCTTGTGTGCTATTTTACATATAGGTATTAAGTACTAGGGTTAAGTATTAAGTGCCTTTTTTTTTCTTAGAAGTGCCTGAGATACAATGGAAGGCCTCACGTTAGACAATCCCCATCACTTAATATGGATAAAGCTTGCCTGAGAAACAAGATCTGGTACCCAGGTGAAGCAAGGACTACCGTTCCCCTTTTCCTGTGGTTCTAATCATCAGCCTCTGGCAGAATAGCTATTGACCTGCAGGCACTTTTAGAGGCCAGGCCTGGCTGGTGTCTGAATAGACAGCTTCAGCGGAAGCAGGAAAAGACCAGTGACATATAGACCAGGGACCATCCAAAATGTATTTTCTATTGATTAACCAGTGGAATTATAAGAGAATCAAGAAGACAATGACAGACCAGGAGAAAGTCTTTTTGAACACAAAGACTTCAGAGCCCCAAGTCTGATGAAATTCACTGTCAGTGGAATTTATTTTTTTCTTCCATCTTTATTAACTTGGGTATTTCTTATTTACATTTCAATTGTTATTCCCTTTCCCAGTTTCTGGGCCAACATACCCTTAACCCCTCCCCTCCCTTTCTATATGGGTGTTCCCCTCCCCATCCTCTGCCCGTTACCGCTCTCCCCCCAACAATCACATTCACTGGGGGTTCAGTCTTAGCAGGACCCAGGGCTTCCCCTTCCACTGGTGCTCTTACTAGGATATTCATTGCTACCTATGAGGTCAGAGTCCAGGGTCAGTCCATGTATAGTCTTTAGGTAGTGGCTTAGTCCCTGGAAGCTCTGGTTGCTTGGCATTGTTGTTCATATGGGGTCTCGAGCCCCTTCAAGCTCTTCCAGTTCTTTCTCTGATTCCTTCAACGGGGGTCCTATTCTCAGTTCAGTGGTTTGCTGCTGGCATTCGCCTCTGTATTTGCTGTATTCTGGCTGTGTCTCTCAGGAGCGATCTACATCCGGTTCCTGTCGGTCTGCACTTCTTTGCTTCATCCATCTTGTCTAATTGGGTGGCTGTATATGTATGGGCCACCTGTGGGGCAGGCTCTGAATGGGTGTTCCTTCAGTCTCTGTTTTAATCTTTGCCTCTCTCTTCCCTGCCAAGGGTATTCTTGTTCCCCTTTTAAAGAAGGAGTGAAGCATTCACATTTTGATCAACCGTCTTGAGTTTCGTTTGTTCTAGGGATCTAGGGTAATTCAAGCATTTGGGCTAATATCCACTTATCAATGAGTGCATACCATGTGTGTTTTTCTGTGATTGGGTTACCTCACTCAGGATGATATTTTCCAGTTCCATCCATTTGCCTATGAATTTCATAAAGTCATTGTTTTTGATAGCTGAGTAATATTCCATTGTGTAAATGTACCACAGTTTCTGTATCCATTCCTCTGTTGAAGGGCATCTGGGTTCTTTCCAGCTTCTGGCTATTATAAATAAGGCTGCTATGAACATAGTGGAGCACGTGTCTTTGTTATAAGTTGGGGCATCTTTTGGGTATATGCCCAAGAGAGGTATAGCTGGGTCCTCAGGTAGTGCAATGTCCAATTTTCTGAGGAACCTCCAGACTGATTTCCAGAATGGTTGTACCAGTCTGCAATCAGTGAAATTTATTTTAACAAGCTAATTTTCCTCTCACATGTCACTGTGAGCACATTTTGTGTCAGGCTTTACTATGGTTTATGGCTCTTTCATTTTTTCTTTTTATTCACTGTCTCTCTGTCTCTCTCTGCCTCTGTCTCTGCCTCTCTCTCTCTCTCTCTCTCTCTCTCTCTCTCTCTCTCTCTCTGTGTGTGTGTGTGTGTGTGTGTGTGTGTGTGTGTGTGTGTATAGTGTTTATAATACGGGTGTGGAAGGTGGGTCATGCCACAGTAGGTATGTGGAAGCTGCCTTTACCTGGGTTCTGGGATTTGAACTCAGGTTACCAGGCTTATGAAGGGCTTTTACACACTGAGTTGCATTGATGACACCATCCCTTCCTCCCTTTCCCCCTCCCTCCTTTTCCCCCTCCTTCCTTCCCTCTTTACTTCCTTCCTCCCATCCTAAAGATGAAAATCTAAAATTCTTTTGTGACACACAGGTTAATTAAGTGGTGGAAAATTCCTTAAATGTAAACTTTTTTAAACGTCTGCCTTGTCTTTGTCCATTGAGGAAGCCTGTAGTGTAGTGAAGAGCGCCACCTAGTGCTCACTAGAAGAAAGGCAATTGTCGAAGAGTGTTCAGAATCATGAATACTGATTAAATTACTGTAAATTCGGTGTCTGTGTGCAGAGAAAACAATTTAATTTTATTAAAAAATATAAATTTTACTTAAAAATAATTATTGAACATGGTGTTTTATGAGGCCTAGCGATTATTGGCAGGGGGCAGATCTCTTATGGAGAAGCCAGCATTTGCCTTGTGCTCAGTTCAGTATCACCCCCCACCCCAATCTCTCAGTATCTTATAGATACACATCTGATGTATGAAACTTCGAGTTCCTGAAGGAAAAGATCCCATGCTCTCCAAATAGTTCCTCCATTCACTTTCAAGCCCAACCTTTACCTTTCTTAAGATTTCTCACAGTGGGGTTGGGGATTTTGCCTAGCAAGCGCAAGGCCCTGGGTTCGGTCCCCAGCTCCAAAAGAAAAAAGAAAAAAAGAAAAAAAAGGAAAAGATTTCTCACAGCTACTTCTTTAGTCTTCCTTTCTTCTCATATGCATAGATAGATAGATAGATAGATAGATAGATAGATAGATAGATGATAGATAGATAGATAGATAGATAGATAGATAGATAGATAGATAGATAGATAGAGAGACAGATGGATAGTTTAGTTTGGTATACACACATACACACACACACACACACACACACACACACACACACACATCTTATTGACTGAGACTGACTTCTGTTCCTCTGTCCTTCTCTCAGTATCTACATGGAAATCTTTATCCTGCACATGGTGAGACACCACAAATAGACCCAAGCACCTTCAGAAACAATGCACAGGGCACAGTGCTCTTCCTTTCTGGTTGAAAGCCGTCGTCCTCACCTTTGAAAGCCAAGGTCTTATACCTAAGCTCTGGTTCCTTGGGGTGGTCTGAGTGCTTCTGTCCAGTGCTGCTCATCTTCCCGGAATCCTGCTCCCAGTGTCGTGGGCATCTGGAAGTACTGATACGACATTCATGCCCAGCCCATATTCTCATACCCTTTGGTATGTATTCCAGAAAACCTTGGAATTATGCCTCAAAATCTGGATCCTGAACCCTTCATGGAACAACCAGATTCTAGCTTTGAAGTTTATCCTCTTCCATTTAGCATTTGTTTGCTTATTTATTTATTTATTTATTTATTTATAATGGCATTTATTGCTGGTGGTGGTGGCTAGTGCCTTTAATGCTAGCACTGGAAGAGGCAGGTGGATCTCTGTGAGTTTGAGGCCAGCCTGTTCTACAGAGCAAGTTCTGGGACAGCCAGGACTACACAGAAAAACCATGTCTCAAAAAACAAAACAAATCGAAACACCACCATCTAAAACAAACAAACAACAAATAAATAAATCATTTAGAAAAACTTTTCAAGAGCTCGGGGCTTCCACAGCAGTGACCACTCATTGTAGTAAGAAACTCTCAGTTCCAGGGATAACAGAGAGGTTTCTGTCCAGGTGAAAGTTGAGCTCAACTCTGAGAGAGCACCTCACCCATAAATGTTTTTGTGTGATTCTTGGGAATCTGTTGACCGACCTCTTCAGGGAACCCCCTGTCTTGAGAGAAGTAAGTAGTTTTCCATGATTTTCAAACAGGAAAGTTGGGAGGCTTTAGGTGCCCTGCTATCTGGAGCTGTGTTCAAGCCACTCCCAGTCACAGCGGGGTTTGCTGATGATATCTCCAATTGTCTGCATTGCACGCCATTTAATCTGGGTCCAATGTAAACAATCACGTTTGCTCTGCCTGGGCTATCTGTGCAGTGTGAGCTAATATTTACTGCAGACTCACACTACTGATGACAGCAGATTTGTGGAACTTCCTGAGGCTCCATGATCTCTGAGAAATTCTTATGTTTTAAAGCATCCATAACAGTCACTAACACTCATTTGCCCAGCAAAGGCTGATGGTACAGGCCTCTTTGTATTTTAAATAAAACATTAATTTTCAAGAGACTATGTAAAACACCCCCCACACACACACACACACTCCCCTCATGTGTACATGAAGTAGCTTGGCGGTCTCATGGGATTTATTTCTAAGTTATGGAGTTTACTAAGGCTCACATCCAAGAGAGTTTATTCATATACTGTTATGGTCTGAATATAATGTGAGTGTGTAAAAGCTTAGTTCCCTCTTGACAGTGTTAAGAGGTCAGCCCTAGTGCAAGGTAACCTGTCACTGAATGTCCCATCGCTGGGTGGGATTGATGACTGCATGTTTTTGGGACCCTGGATAGATCCCTACAATGAAGTTCTTACTCTGGTTTTATGGCTGACATGACCTCAAGTACTGCCAATGGGATCTACACAGTGTGCTTCACGAATCAGTCTGCATACCAGATGTTCAGCAGGTTACAGGTTGCCAAAGGAGGCTGTGTGGGGAGGGACAGTAGCTGCTAAGGAGCCAGCGCAGCAGCATCATGAGACAGAAGTGTCCACAGTGCCAGTCACCATGGAATTTCCACCTTTACCATCTTCACTTTTACAGTGGATACTAGGAAGTGTTTGACTAAGATACTTGGTTATCATGAAAATTCAGTAAGAGAAAGATTAGATCATGTTTGCCATTACTGATGTAATGAGTTACGCATATTCACACTAATGTTGCTGAGTGTTGGAGAAGAGACACATATTACATAGTTACTCAGATAAATTAAAGTAGAAGAAAGAAGTTAACGTAGGAAAGAGGAGGTATTATTCCTAAAATACTCAAACTTAACTGTTAAAGGTGAAACAGAAGAAAACCAATAAAAATTATCCCGGGTAAAGTATCCTGGATATACTACCCCAGGTAATACCTTTTTGGTGAAACAACAACAGGCCATTTGTCAGGGATGATTTTTCTTCAAATCAATCAGTTCTCAGAGAAGAGTTAATCTATGCTCTAAGACTGGTTTCTGGTCAAAGCTGAATCAAGCTCTAGTGAGGAGAAGGAAGAAAAGTTCAATAGATTTTGATTAATCTAAATCTACTATTTAATCTAAATTTGAGAGGTTTTTCATACCTTATTTAGAAAGATTTGGGATGGATGAGTCTTTCTTTTGTGACATGGGTCAGTCAGGGCAGGAAAAGAGGGGTAGCAATACTCAGCCAAAAGTTCTTAGACCCAACCACCTAGAAGTGGTGACAGAAATGCTGCCCTTAAAGCCACCCTTGCTGCTCTCCTCCTTATATTCCCAGGTAGAAGCAATTTCAGCAGTTTGTCTGTCTGTCTGTCTGTCATATCAACTCTGTCTTTCTTTCTAGACCTTGACTTCACTCCAGAGAACATGAAAGCGATTGACAGCCTCAACGGGCAATTTCAACATGCTGAGATGCCATTGTAAGTGACTTCTCTAGCCTGCATCATGGGTTGTTTGCTTTTTGTTCCATGCCTTGTGAGCCATGGAGATGTTCTGTATGATCCAGGAATGATCAACATAGCTACACTTTTGGGTTTTGAAAGAGCGAGTTTATTACATATATAACAAGTCAAAGTAGAAGAAACAATGGTGAGAGACCGACAGACAGTAAACATGATTAAACTGTGCACTCAAATATCTAGAAGTTGACTGAGAGAGCACTCCTAAAGCAAGCAGCCTGAGTTTTCAATATAGAGAGTCCTGAGAAGAGTACAGGGTCCACTCAGGTGAGGCTTCTAGGTAAAAGGGCAAGTAGCAACAGAAAGGTAACATTCTTAACCTGGGGGCTTACAGTCATCCAGCAAAAAAGTACTTGGGACAGTTGGGGCAGTCAGCTAGGGTTCCTAATATACGTGAGCAGAGGAGAGTGACTGACCCCCCTAGGGTGAGGGTTCCAACTAGAACTAACAGCAGAAGACAGAGAAAGTGTTATCGAAATGGGTACTTACTGTTGGGGTCCAGAAATCGCCTCACAGACCACACAAACACTGAACACTGACTCAGTCAGACAGGGATGGTTTATTGAGCATATACTTCAGGCCTGGTCAACCAGAGCCATGGTCCAGATTCAGGAACTAAACCATGAGCCCAAGTTAATATCCTAAGGGTTTTTAAGCCCAAAATCTACAAACATCTGTGCCAAGTTATTTTACCAATCAGGATTCAGGGATAGGGAGATTTTATTTCCTTAGGAACATGTCTTTGTTGTACACTTATCCTGCTCCCATTGGGTGGGTTATTCAATTGTGGCGAGGGACTTGCCTTGTTTAACATTTATCATGTCCTAACTTGTCTACCAGGATGGGACTTATTTAACATTCTTGTCTTAACTTGCCAACCAGGATATCAGTTATCCAAGTATATGTCTCTTTCTATAGGATGTCAGTTCCCAGGTAGGTCTTGGAAACTTAAACTTTACTTGACCACTACTCAAAATGGAGGTCTTATTCCAAATAGTTTCTTACACTGGTGCTGGTGTCTCTCTTATTTTGGTGTCCATCCCAGGGGCAGCTTGTAAAGGCAAATGCCATAAAATCTCATGCATAGGTGCAGTGAGTACTGTTGGGTGATTGGTTCAGGTTCAAGCTTACTGTGGGTAACTACAAAACAGTTCTACAGACTTCTATCAATGATTGGTTGCCAAGGGCAACATAATAGAACATAATAGAATATGTAATCAATCTTGGCATTAGAAAGTTTCCTAGTAACAGCAGAAACGTATGAGAAAGTTCCCTTATAATGTCAGGCTAACCAGGTAACTGTTACTTAGGCCTTAATATTTTACCTAGGTCCCAACATTTACAACAGCTGGCAGAAACCAACTGAGAATATGAAAATCTACCAGTAATGGATGCTGAGGAAGTGAGGTCAAATTCAAGACTCAACAGAACCAGGGGACTCTAGGCTCTGCTGTTCGTTCCACAGTGCTTTTGTGGGCATTCAGTGAAGCTTTATTCTGGATAGCTCAGAGTTCAAAGAAGGAGAGAAACAACAACAAATATTCCAAGTATTTCTCACTATCACTAGACTTGCTCAGAGACAGATGATCTCGGCTGAATGGGGTCTATTTGCATACTGTCCTAGAGCCCTCCATGCTGCACAGCTGGGGGTGTGGACATCTTGCTCTGGGCATTCTTTAGCAGGTGAAAGCATTCTGCCCAATGGAGTAAACAAAGTTCTATAAGACCAGAGTTCACACAGCAGGACAGTATGGGAAAGTCAGTTCCCACAGCTGAACTTCCTGTTTCTCTTTCCCACTACAGGCACCTCTCTATTAAGGCAATCTCTTAGCTGTTCTCAAAGGCATGATTTTTTTTTCACTCTTGGGTTTTTGTTTTGTTTTGTTTGTTTGTTTTGTGTGTGTGTGTGTGTGTGTGTGTGTGTGTGTGTGTGTGTGTGTGTGTTTCTGAGGTTTGTTTTGCTTTGTTTTTGTTTTTGTTTGTATTGCTTTCTTTCCCTGTCAGAATTAGGGGATGGGGTGCATCCCAACGGTAGACAAGGAACCTTGGAGGATACATTGAGACAAAACTCTTTAGATCTTAAATGAGGGAGGTGGCAACACTGCTTTCAGAGACAGCTTCTCAGGGAGCTCAAACAACACATGCTAATTTTCAATGCAATGCCATTACAGAAGACATACCTGATTTTCGGAATAGGTGTGCAACAGGTGTTTTCCTGTTGACCTCAGAAGAGGGATTTCTTCTGAAGTTCGTGATGTGTACTGAGATTTAGGACCAACCCCTTTTCAAAACTGTCCAGGATAATTGGTAGCTCTATGATACCATGCTTCCTTCCCAAGCTTGCACAAAGCCCTCGCTCTGATGCCTATCCCACTATTTCAAGCACCCAGGAGATGGAAACAGGAGAATCAGAAAGTCACAGGAGAATCAGAAAGTCATCCTCTATTACTCATCGAGTTTATGGTAAACCCCAAATACATACGACCCTGTCCAAAAGAAGTCAAAGTTGCATCTGGTTGTTACAGGCAATTTACCTACACTCCTCCCAGGGACCTAGCTATTGCTCAGAACTTACAACTTAGAACTTACAGTTTACAACTTAGAGCTTACAGTTTACAGCTTACAGCTTACAGCAGTCAGGCTCGACTGCATATAAAAGAACCCACCTGCCACCCCAACTTTCTCTCTGTGTGTTCCCACGTCCCCCTCTCTGTTCCTTGTGTTCTCTCTCCCCTTTTCTGTCCTTCTGTGTGACCCTTCCCCTTTCTCTGCCCTCAGGCTCACTTGCTACCTCTACCCCTTCTCCAGGTCCTCATTCCTCTCCCTTACCCTAAATAAACTTCCTTTACCCAGATCTGTTGCATGGCATAATTACTTGGGTGCAAACCTTGACATGGGCCTTACAGGTACCTCCTTGCCCCATTATATTTCCTAACAGCATTACCGTGGACTGACTAAAAAAAATATTCTCATGACCTGTGGCAGAGCCCATCAGACACAAAGAGCAGACTCCCCATGGTTCATGACACAAATGTTTAATACTCATTAATGTGTATTAAAATTAAATAAATAAAAGAGGATTCAGTAATAAGGAGCACACAGTAATGCCTTGTCTAACTTTGTTCATACCGAAGCAGTAACTTTCTGGAATCTTTCTGAAAGATCGACTCTCAAAGCCGATTTGCTTTAAGTCCTAGGGAAATCTTGATTCTCTTTCAGCTTCCTCTTCTCTGTGTCCAATGTCATTCGTCCTGTTCATTTTTCTGAGACACATCTATTGTTCCCAAATGTATCTGTCCATCGGCTTTTTCCCCCTATTGCATGCCCGTTTCCTTAGCTGCATACTCTTACTAATTTGAAATATAGGAAATCACGAAATGGGGCTAGCAAGCTGGCTCAGTGAATATAGATGCTTGCCATGTAAACTGGATAACCTACTGGGCTGCCTGCCTCACCGCTGGGTGCCTGAAGCACCTGTAGCACAGCAGTCAGGGAAGGCAGAACGCAGTCCATGATGGGGGTTCTCAGGCCATGTTTTCCTGGGTGGGAAGCACTGTCTCCTGTGTATCAGTGCACTGCCGGTGTCCTGCTGAGAGTGGAACCGGTTTGGTTCCTAGTGAGTGCTGAGAGTAGAGAGGGGCTGAGAAGGCCTTCTGGAGATTTAGGCACTGCTCTTTATGGCAAAGTCCCCGCCTCCATCCACCCAACAATCCTTGCTTGTTCAAACAGCTTTAAAAGATGCATATGTCTTACTCAGGGTGAACCAGGGATTAAATACCTTTAGCAGGAAGAAGTGCCCAGGAAAGTAAGCTCAGTGGCTAAACACATAGGGCCTATCTACCTCATTAGCATGGAGAACTCCAAGTTTTTAATGCTCTGTGACTTTCCTCAGGTACAGGCAAGTGTGGGGGGCTTAGGATCCCCTGACAAGGTCAGAGAAGGAGAAAACCTGCTAACAAGGGAGTATCCCATTTTGCACCAAACTCAGAGGCCTTTGGGTCATGGCGGACTTCAACCTTAATTGGCAGAGTTTTCCCACAGTAACCTTAGTTCAGTCCTTGGAGAGTAGAAGAAAAGGGCTAACTCTACATGTCCTTTGTAAAAGGATCTTTCAGGAAACCCCAAGACCAAGTTCTCAGCCCTGCAAAAGTAACATATTTCTCCTGTTGTAATTGTCTGGGAGGCTTAGTGCCTCTGTCTGCTAACCTAGTCCTGGAAGCTTCTGGCCTCCATACAATCTAAACTAGGCCAAGAATGTTTTCAGCCTCTGAGACTTATTTCTGAATAGGCTCACCCTTTCTTGTTTTGTTTTGTTTTGTTTTGTTTTGTTTTGTTTTGTTTTTGTTTTGTTTTGGGTTTTTTGTTTGTTTGTTTGTTTGTTTTGCTTTGTTTTGTTTTTTTTCCTGAACTTAGACTGGCAGGTTCAACTCAGCTGTTTTGGCTCAAACTCCTCTCCCAGCTGACTGACTCAATCTGGCATTTCTCTTGGCCTCTGAATTGCTCTGCTTGGCCTCAAACTAACTAGCAATCTTTTCTAAACGTCTGGCTCCTTCTTATTCTTCATCTCATTCTGCCTTTACCTGTGTCTAGGTTGTTTTCTCTTGCCTCCTCCTGCTCTGTGCTGCTCTACTCTCCTTCTCTACTCTTCTGTCCTGTTCTCCCAACTCTGCTGTACTGTACTCTCTTCCTCCTGTACTCTCTGTCTCTCCCTTAAGTAGCTTCCTTTTCCTCTCTCTCCTCCTGAGAGTTGGGCATATCCTATTCTGTCAAGCATTTCTCTGATTTGTCACTTTTTCTGCCACTCAATTAGACATCACTTTCAAACATGGGTGCGTCCTTCTTAAAACTAATTTCACCTTTGTTGTTTGGTATTAAAATGAGTTCTTTTTTTTTTTTTTTTCCTTTTCTTTTTTTCGGAGCTGGGGATCAAACCCAGGGCCTTGCGCTTGCTAGGCAAGCGCTCTACCACTGAGCTAAATCTCCAGCCCCTAAAGGTGAGTTCTAAAGGTGTGTCTGTATTCCAGCCAGAGGGATTAAAGATATATGCTAAAGGCTGAGCCATACCCTACCTACAAACAGGTTTAAATGTCCTGTAACTTAGCACAAAGGACATGTATTTGCCTCTGAGAGACAAATGGCAGAAAATAAGAGACGAAGACAGGAAATAAAGGATGAAGGGGAAGAGAAAGGGAACAAGGGAGAGGGAGAAGGAACAAAAGGGCTGCCTCTGGGCAGAGAGGAGACAGATGTGGCCCTTAGGAAAATAGCAGTTTATAAAGGTAAAAGGACTAACCCTGTGTTAGGATGACACCTCTTGGGTATTTATACAAAAGAATCAAAGTCATTACAACAAAATCATCTATACATCAGACAAATGATACATAGACACAAATGCAGGTTTAAAAATTCACATACATAAGATGAAATAATTTTTTTAAATGGAAGACTATCGAAGAATAACATTTTACTATTTTAGATAGATTGGATATGTTAGAGAAAACAATTCTTGGCAAATTGTGCGGGGTCTTGTCTTAGGGTTTTATTGCTGTGAAGAGACACAATGACCACAGCAACTCGTATAAAGGAAAACATTTCACTGAGGCTGGCTTACAGTTTCAGAGTTTCAGTCCATTATCATCATGGTAGGAATCATGGTGGTATGCAGGTAGATGTGGTGCTGGGGAGGGAGCTCAGAGCTTTACATCTTATTTCACTCACAGTTCCAGTGTTTTTAAAGTCACTTTTCACAATGACCAAAATATAGAATCAGCCAAGATGCCAGTCAGTGAATGAGTAGATAATAATAGTGTGTGTGTGTGTGTGTGTGTGTGTGTGTGTGTGTGTGTGTGTGAGAGAGAGAGAGAGAGAGAGAGAGAGAGGATAGAGTTTTATTTAGACATACGGAAGCACAAAATCATCTTATTTACACCAAAATGGATGAAACTAAGTGAAAATCATCTGGTTAAACATAAAAATTCCAAGCCAGGTGGTGGTGGTTCATTCTTTAATCTCAGCACTTGCACTTCATTGGGGAAGCAAACACAAGCAGATCTCTGAGTTTGAGGTCTGCCTGATCTACAAAGTGAGATCCAGGACAGCCAAGGCTACACAGAGAAACCCTGTCTCTGGAGATAAAAACAAGCAAAACATAACAAATAAAACAAAACACCCATGAAAATTCCAGCTCAGAAAGGCAAATAAAATAGCTCATATGTTTGATGGTGTCAAGTTTAAAAACAAAACAAAACAAAACAAAACAACAACAAAAAAACAAAAACAAAAACAATGAAGCAAAAAGGGCAGCATGAAAGGCAGGTAGGACTAAGATACATTATATTTGTATGTGGAAACGCCAAAATGAGAATCTTATTGTTTAGAAAGTAAGTAAGAAGGGCTACTCTTTTTAAGTAAAAAGGAAGAGCCTGTTCCCAAAGTTATTTTCTAGGTTACATATTGCTGCTGTACATCAGTTTCCTTTTGGTAATTGGTACTGTCAGAGCCATCTAGGAAAGGCTAAAGACATGCAAGTGAATTTTCTGGAAATAGTCCACCATTTTGCACCACCTGTGATGGGTGAGCTCTATGAGGCAAGATCCCAAGAGACTTCATTTCAGGATTGCTTCTTGCTGTTGATATGCCTTTTCTTATCACTATTACATTGCCTAATGATTCTTGAGTATTAGCCCACCCTATTGTGTAGATTTTCTGAGAACAACATGAAGATGTACTCTCATGTAGTAATGCTGTATAGACAAATTGATGATCTCATAATTCCTAGTAATGATTTTATAGAATTCCTAATTCTATAAATTCCTAATACACATAATTTCAAGTCCTCTATAGTATAAAAGCTGCAAATAAGACCTCTGAAAACCTTCATGTATCACAGCCTAATCACACTAGAAAAAGAAAACAGGCTTGGAACAAATTTATAATCAAGGAAAACTTTCTTTCTAGGTTAGATATGAGACCATTATCTGCTAACTAAAGGTCATAAACTGGGAATTTACTATAGGTAAAAGGACAAAAAATAAAACATTGACTTGTTTATCTATACAAAACTTCAAAACTAATAAGACACAAGGCAAACAAGTTGTCTCTCAAAAACATGCTAACTTGGGGTTGGGGATTTGGCTCAGTGGTAGAGCGCTTGCCTAGGAAGCGCAAGGTCCTGGGTTGGGTCCCCAGCCCCGAAAAAAAGAAAAAGAAAAAAAATGCTAACTTGTGACATAGAAATTATTGCTTTAAACTTATAATGAACTTATGGAGGGGCTAGTAACAGATAATGAATGTTAATGAGATACTAGTCTTAATGGAAAGACATGTAAACAATTCTGCTGTTATTTCTTAAACCATTGATTTATGACATGAATTATTAACTTAAACTTTATGAACTTATTGCCATGTAAAAGTATTTAGCAAATCATATAAAGAATTAGTCTGCTGTAATGGTTCTGCCTTATAGCTATATGAGGTACCTTTTTAGAGACAGTTTATATACTGAGGACAGGAAATAAAGGTTATTGGAGCTTCTTTTTCTGCTTAATCCAGAGTGAATGAGTTTTTTTTCCTGTGTGCCTAAATTTTCTCCTTTTTCCTTTTTTCATTCTTTCTTTCTCTTCTTTTCTTTTCTCTCTGGTTCATGAAGGTTAATGAACTCCTTTGCCCCATAAGTAACAAGCTATAAATTCTGTATATGTCAATAAATGATAGTTACCTCATCCCCATACTGGGGTTTAGAATCATTATGCCTCATTAGATAACAACTATGCCTTGGGGTTAAGGGTTTATAAGAAAATCGATCCAGGATGTGTGGAAACTGATAGGACTTTCAGATTTGCTCCTGTTTGACTCAGACCCACAGGGTCTGCAGATTAGAGCTAGCCACATATAAGAGAGAAGGCAGTCTTGTTACTGTTCCTTGGGGATTTATGTGGACAGTACTGTTTATACTGGGCTCTGTGGATCCTTTAGTTTCAGTCGGTTTTGGCAGTAAATGGAAAGCAGCTATCAGTGTTGCTGCTGGGCTTTGAGTTTGATTGCAAAGGGATTAGTGACATGGATTACTTCTGTAATTCAAGTAATTACTCACCTCAGGTAGATATGATCAAGATAAAATGCCTGTAGCAGGATTTAATGGAGATGTGGTTTATGAAATGTGATTAATATGTTGTGATCTGATGAGAAGAAGGAGCTGAGTATCACAGCACAAATTTCAAACCTGTGCTGAAATAGAAGTTTTCTACTTTCACTTTAGAAACATTTACTAAAAATTAGGAGATCCAATATCCTCTTCATTCCCCTACAGGCACCAGACAAGTGGTGCATAAAATACAACACTATTTTGTGGATGAACTATATTTTAATAAAGCAGCTCTAAATCTTTGCTCCATGTTCCTATTCATGGCATCTGAATCAAAATACTACAGGAAGGTCTCATGGGAAAATGTTTCCATTCTGATTTTGTTCTGAGGTGACAAAGACTAGCACTTAAAGCTCCAGTCATGGTTTTCTTATGCAGATGACATCTGGACCTCTTCTGAAGGAGTTTTTACACCATAGCATACATAGGTTGAAAGAGGAGAAAGGCTCAAATATACCACAACAATAGATTTGAAGGAGTGAGTACAACTTAGAGAAGGACAACCCTGGGCTCAAGAGAAGCCAAAGAGAAAGGTGTTAGAGCTGGAAAGATGTCTCTAGAAGGAGCACTGACTAATTAGCCTGGGTTCAAGCCCTAGCACCAGCAGGGTTTCTCACAACTCCAGTTTTCTAACTCTGATCCCAAGAGTTTGGATGCCTTGTATCTTGAGTTGGAATATCATGCATCAGCAGATAACAAACAAATGATACATAGATATAAATGCAGATTTAAAAAAAATCACACACATAAGATGAAATAATTTTTTTAAATGGAAGACTGTCGAAGAAGAACATACTATTTTAGGTAGATTGAATATGTTAAAGAAAACAATTCTTGGCAAATTGTGTGGGGTCTTGTCTTAGGGTTTTATTGCTGTGAAGAGACACCAAGACCACAGCAACTCTTATAAAGGAAAACATTTAATTGGGACTGGCTTACAGTTTCAGAATTTCAGTCCATTATTATCATGGTAGGAATCATGGTGGTATGCAGGCAGACATGGTGCTGGGGAGGGAGCTCAGAGTTTTACATCTTATTTCACTCACAGTTCAATATAAGAGTTCATTACCAAAAGCATGACAGCAGAAATCTAAGAAGAAACCCGGAGGCAGGAGCTGATGCAGAGGCCATGAAGGGGTGCTGCTTACTGGCTTGCTCCTTATGACTTGCTCAGCCTGCTTCCTTATAGCACCCAGGACCACCAGCCAAGGGGTATCCACAACCATAATTGGCTAACCCTCCCACATAAATAACTAATTAATAAAATGCCCGAGATGCTTGCCTGCTCCTGGATCTTAAGGAGGCATTTTCTCAATCATGTCTCTCTCCTCTAAGATAACTCTAGCTTGTGTCAAGGTGACATAAAACTAGTCACTAGAGCACCCATACACTGTGTTTGGACTGATTAGTACAGAGGAAGTGGAAAACCCCGTGGGAGAGAGAGCTACTTGCCCAGACGTGTGGGCAATCCTGAGACTGCAGGACAGGAGGGACATCCACTTCTGCCCACCTTTGCCCATATCCCTGGCCCAAGAGGAAACTGTATAGGGCCTCTGGGAATACGAAGATAGGGGCAGTCAAGCTGCAGGAGCCCTGTGGTCCAGTCTACGCCCAGATCTGAATGGCCATAGTCAAATAGCTCCCTGTACCCAAATCCCGTGGGAGGGAGAGCTAGACCTTCAGAGGGGCAGACATGCCTGGGAAACCAGAGGAGACTACTCTCTTCCCACATTTCTGAATCTAAAGGAAAACACCTAGCACCATCAGGATGCCCTGCGTACAGGGACCCAGAAGTAGGGGCAGGCCCTTCTGGTTGCTGCCCTCACAGAGAGCTGAAACCTAGCCCCGAGGAGTGACTTCAGACCCAAGACCAGAGGTAAGACCAACTTTCTGCTCCAAGTGACCTGCCTGGTGGACTCAGGACACACGCCTGCAGGAACAGCTGATAACCAGTGGACAGGAACAGCTACACGCCTGAAAGCAGAACACTCTGTTCCCATAACTGGCTGAAAGAAAACAGGAAAACAGGTCCACAGCACTCCTGACACACAGGCCTATAGGACAGTCAAGCCACTGTCAGAAATAGCAGAACAAGGTAATACCAGAGACAACCTGGTGGTGAGAAGCAAGCACAGGAATCCAAGCAACAGAAACCAAGACTATATAGCATCATCAGAGCCCAATTCTCCCACCAAAGCAAACACTGAATATCCAAACACACCAGAAAACAAGATCTAGATTTAAAATCACATTTGATCACGATAATGGAAGACTTTAAGAAAGACATAAAGAACTCCCTTAGAGAAATGCAAGAAAACACAAGTAAACAAGTAGAAGCCCTTAGAGAGGAAACACAAAAATCCCTGAAAGAATTCCAGGAAAACACAATCAAACAGGTGAAGGAATTGAAAATGGAAATAGAAACAATAAAGAAAGCACAAAAGGAGACAACCTTGGATATATAGAAAACCAAAGGAAGAGTCAAGGAACTGTAGATACAAGCATCTCCACCAGAATACAAGAGATAGAAGAGAGCATCTCAGGAGCAGAAGATTCCATAGAAATCATCGACACAACTGTCAAAGATAATGTAAAATGGAAAAAGCTACTGGTCCAAAACATATGGGAAATTCAGAACACAATGAGAAGATCAAACCTAAGAATAATAGGTATAGAAGAGAGTGAAGACTCCCAACTCAAAGGACCAGTAAATATCTTCAACAAAATCATAGAAGAAAACTTCTCTAACCTAAAGAAAGAGATGCCCGTAAACATACAAGAAGCCTACAGAACTTCAAATAGATTGGACCAGAAAAGAAATTCTGCCCGTCACATAATAGTCAAAACATCAAATGCACAAAACAAAGAAAGAATATTAAAAGCAGTAAGGGAAAAAGGTCAAGTAACATAAAGGCAAACCTATAAACATTACACCAGACTTCTCACCAGAGACTATGAAATCCAGAAGATCCTTGGTAGATGTTATACAGACCCTAAGGGAACACAAATGCCAGCCCAGACTACTATCCCCAGTAAAATTCTCAATTACCATGACAAAACTAAATTCACACAATATCTTTCTACAAATCCAGCCCTACAAAGAATAATAGATGGAAAACCCCAACACAAGGAGGAGAACTACAGCCTAGAAAAAGCAAGAAAATAATCTCCTTGCAAGAAAACCAAAAGAAGAGACACAAACAGAATTCTGCATCTAACAACAAAAATAACAGAAAACAGCAATGACTATTTCTTAATATCTCTAAACATCAATTGACTCAATTCCCCAATAAAAAGAAATAGACTAACAGACTGGATACGAAAAGAGGATTCAGCATTTTGCTGCATACAGGAAACACACCTGAGCGACAAAGATAGACACTGCCTCAGAGTAAAAGGCTAGAAAACAATTTTCCAGGCAAATGGTCCAAAGAAACAAGCGAGAGTAGCCATTCTAATATCAAATAAAATTGACTTTCTACCAAAAGTTATTCAAAAAAGATAAGGAAAGACACTACTCATCAAAGGAAAAATCCACCAAGTTGAACTCTCAATCCTGAATAACTGTGCTCCAAATGCAAGAGCACCTATATTCATAAAAGAAACCTTACTAAAGCTCAAAGCATACATTGCACCTCACACAATAATAGTGGGAGATTTTAACACCCCACTCTCATCAGGGAACAGAAAATGGAAACAGAAACTAAACAGAGACATGGAGAAAATAAGAGAAGTTATGAACCAAATGGATTTAACAGATGATTATAGAACATTTCATCCTAAATCAAAAGAATATGCCTTCTTCTCAGCACCTCATGGTACCTTCTCCAGAACTGACCACATAATCAGTCACAAAACAGGCCTCAACAGACACAAGAAGATTAAAATAATCCCATGCATCCTATCAGATCACCAAGGACTAAGGCTGGTCTTCAATAACAACAATGACAGAAAGCTCAAATATACATGGAAATTGAACAATGCTCTACTCAATGATACCTTGGTCCATGTAGAAATGAAGAAAGAAATTCATGACTTTTTAGAATTTAAAGAAAATGAAGGCACAACATACCCAAACTTATGGGACACAATGAAAGCAGTGCTAAGAAGAAAACTCATAGCTCTGAGTGCCTCCAAAAAGAAACTGAATAGAGCATACATTAGCACCTTGGCAGCACACCTAAAAGTTCTAGAGTAAAAAGAAGCAAATGCACTCAAGAGAAGTAGAAGGCAGGATATAATCAAACTTAGGATGAAATCGACCAAGTAGAAACAAAAAGAACTATACAAAGAATCAACAAAACCAGGAGCCGGTTCTTTGAGAAAATCAATAAGATAGATAAACCCTTAGCCAGAATAACCAGAGGGCACAGAGAGTGTGTCCAAATTAACAAAATCAGAAATGAAAAGGGAGACATAACAACAGAATCTGAGGAAATTCAGAAAATCATCAGATCCTACCACAAAAGCCTATATTCAACAAAACTGCAAAATCTAGATAAAATGGATACTTTTCTAGACAGATACCAGGCATCAAATTTAAATCAGAATCAGATAAACCGTCTAAACAGTCCCATAACTCCTAACAAAATAGAAGTAGTTATTAAAAGTCTCCCAACCAAAAAAAGCCCAGGACCAGATGGGTTCAGTGCAGAATTCTATCAGACCTTCAGAACAGACCTCATGCCAGTATTGTCCAAAGTATTCCACAAAATAGAAACAGAAGGAGCACTACCGAATTCCTTCTATGAAACCACAATTACACTTATACCTAAATCACACAAAGACCCAACAAAGAAAGAATTTCAGACTAATTTCCCTTATAAATATCGACGCAAAAATAATCAATAAAATTCTCACAAACCAGATCCAAGAACACACCAAAACAATCATCTGTGATGATCAAGTAGGCTTCATCCCAGGGATGCAGTGATGATTCAATATATGGAAATTCATCAACACAATCCACTATATAAACAAACTCAAAGAAAAAAACCGCATGATCATCTCATTAGATGCTGAGAAAGCACCTGACAAAATTCAAGACTCCTTAATGTTAAAAGTCTTGGAAAGATCAGGAATTCAAGGCCCATACCTAAACATAGTAAAAGCAATATACAGCAAACCAGTAGCCAACATCAAACTAAATGGAGAGAAACTTGAAGCAATCCCACTAAAATCAGGGACTGGACAAGGCTGCCCACTCCCTCCCTACTTATTCAATACAGGACTCAAAGTCCTAGCCAGAGCAATAAGATAACAAAAGGAGGTCAAAGGGATACAATAGGGAAAGGAGGAAGTCAAAATATCACTATTTGCAGATGATATGATAGTATACTTAAGTGACCCCAAAAGTTCGACCAGAGAACTATTTAACCTGATAAACAACTTCAGCAAAGTGGCTGGGTATAAAATTAACTCAAACAAATCAGTAGCTTTCCTCTACTCAAAGGTTAAATAAGCTGAGATAGAAATCAGGGAAATGACACCCTTCACATCTCCAAAATAACATAAAATAGCTTGGCGTGACTCTAACCAAGCAAGTGAAAGATTTGTATGACAAGAACTTTAAGTCTCTGAAGAAAGAAATTGAAGAAGATCTCAGAAGATAGAAAGACTTGCTCATGGATTGACAGGATTAATATAGTAAAAATTGGCTATTTTACCAAAAAAGCAATCTACAGATTCAATGCAATCCCCATCAAAATTCCAACTCAATTCTTCATAGAGTTAGAAAGAGCAATTTGCAAATTCGTTAGGAATGACAAAAAACCCAGGATAGCAAAAACTATCCTCAACAATAAAAGAACTTCTGGGGAAATCACCATCACTGACCTCAAGCTGTATTACAGAGGAATAGTGATAAAAACTGTACAGTATTGGTACAGAGACAGGCAGGTAGATCAATAGAATAGAATTGAAGACCCAGGAATGAACCCACATACCTATGGTCACTTGATCTTTGACAAAGGAGCTAAAATCATCCAGTGGAAAAAAAGATAGCATTTTCAACAAATGGTGCTGGTTCAACTGGAAGTTAGCAATGTAGAAGAATGAAAATTGACCCATTCTTATTGCCCTGTACAAAGCTTAAGTCCAAGTGGATCAAAGACCTCCACATAAAACCAGATACACTCAAACTAATAGAAGAAAAAGTGGTGAAGAGCCTTGAACTCATGGACACTAGGGAAAATTTCCTGAACAAAACACCAATGGCTTATGCTCTAAGATCAAGAATCGGCAAATGGGACTCATAAAATTGCAAAGCTTCTGTAATGCAAAGGACACTGTCATTAGGACAAAATGGCAACCAACAGATTGGGAAAAGATCTGTACCAATCCTACATCTGATAGAGGGCTAATATCCAATATATACAAAGAACTCAAGAAGTTAGACTCCAGAGAGCCAAATAATCCTATTAAAAAACAGCATACAGAGCTAAACAAAGAATTCTCAGCTGAGGAATATCAAATGGCTGAGAAGTACCTAAAGAAATGTCCAACATCTTTAGTCACCCGGGAAATGCAAATCAAAACAACCCTGAGATTCCACCTCACACCAGTCAGAATGGCTAAGATCAAAAACTCAGGTGACAACAGATGCTGGTGAGGATGTGGAGAATGAGGAACCCTCTTCCATTTTTGGTGGGCTTGCAAGTTGGTACAACCACTCTAGAAGTCAGTCTGGAGATTCCTCAGAAAATTGAACATTGCACTACCTGAGGACCCAGCTATACCACTCCTGAGCATATACCCAAATGATGTTCAAACATACAACAAAGACACATGCTCCACTATGTTCATCGCAGCCTTATTTATAATATCCAGAAGCTGGAAAGAACCCAGATGCCCTTCAACAGAGGAATGGATACAGAAAATGTGGTACATCTACACAATGGAGTACTACTCAGCTATCAAAAACAATGACATCATGAAACTCATAGGCAAATGGATGGAACTAGAAAATATCATCCTGAGTGAGGTAACCCAATCATAAAAAAAACCACACATGGTATACATTCACTGACAAGTGGATATTAGCCCAAAAGCTCAAATTACCCAAGATGCAATCCACAGACCACATGAAGATGAAGAAGGATGACCAAAGTGTAGATGCTTTAGTCCTCCTTAAAAGGGGACCAAAAATATTCATAGGAGGGAGTATGGAGATAAAGTTTGTAGCAGAAACTGAAGGAATAACTATTCAGAGCCTGCCCCATCTGGGGATCCAGCCCATATATATACAGCCACCACAGCTAGACGATATTGATGAAGCCAAAAAGTATATGCTGACAGGAGCCAGATATAGCTGTCTCCTGAGAGGCTTTGTCAGAGCCTGACAAATAGAGGCGAATGCTAGCAGCAAACCATTGAACTGAGAACAGGGTCCCTGTTGGAAGAATTAGAGAAAGGATTGAAGGAGCTGAAGGGGCTTGCAACAATAACAACAATACCACCAACCAGAGCTCCCAGGGACTAAACCACCACCCAAAGAGTACACATGGTAGGACCCAAGGCTCCAGCTGTATATGTAGCAGAGGATGGCATTGTCTTGCATCATTAGGAGGAGAAGCCCTTGGTTCTGTGAAGGCTTGATTTCCCAGTGTAGGGTAATGCCAGGGTGGTGAGGTAGGAGTGGGTGGATTGAAGGGAGCATCCTCATAGAAGCAGGGGGAGGGAAGATGGGAGAGGGGGGAACTTGGAGTGGGGATAACATGTGAAATGTAAATACATAAACTATCCAATAATAAAAAAAAGAATCCCCCTTTCCTTTTCACAAAGAATTGGAGCTAAAATTCCAATTATCATATAAGTTATATTTCTAATAGAGAGTTTAGTAGCATAATTTTATCTTGCAAAATGATATTCCCATTATCTCAAATAACTATCTATGTTCTCATGCTTTTAAGTAAAACAAATTCTGCTTACAATTTTTAAAAAAAATTCATTTGTTTTTATTTCATACTAAGAGTGTTTTGCGTGTGTGCATGTGTGCATATTGAATAATGCCCATGCCCATGAAGAGAAGTAAGGAGTGACAGATCACCTGGAACTGGAACTATAGATGGTTGTAAACCACCATGTGGGTGTTGGAAGTCAACCTGGTTCTTCTGTAAGAGCAACAAGTGCCTTTAAACACTAAGCCATTTTACCAGACCCTACCCTAAAGAGTCTTCCTGCTCCCTTTTCTGTGATGTCAGTGCTTTGATTTCT
Source organism: Rattus norvegicus (assembly GCF_021556685.1). Lineage (NCBI taxonomy): Eukaryota > Metazoa > Chordata > Mammalia > Rodentia > Muridae > Rattus > Rattus norvegicus. Next base: position 81,605,997 of record NC_141542.1, on the reverse strand, counting down.
GACTCCTTCTGACAGCATCCTTATTTGTCTACAAGTCTACGGGAGGAAGTGGGGAATAAGAACAGCTTTTAATAAGCATTTTTTTTTGGGTGGGAGTTGGAAACATTTTCAGCCTTTAGGGAATTAACAATAAGAGGTTATTGGTAAATCAATATTCTTCAAATCCTTTTGTTGGGAACAAGCAAAAGAAACTTATTCTAAATACTTCCACTTCATTTTCAGATTCCATTTAATCTTAGGGAAAAATTAAATTCAAGGCTCCAGGCCCTAGGGGAGCTGGGGCCTTCCCAATAGCTGAAAAACTTCTATCGAAAGGAGACAATTGTCTCAGCCCAGACATCTCAAGGACAACTTCTCTATCTTGCTGGCAGGGTCAAAGTAAATTCATGTTCTGAGACCCAGGAACCTACTCCTAACCTGATTGATGAAAACTCCTTTGCTCAACCTCTTGTCAAATATGTTTGGATATGGTTACCCCATCCCCCTGACTTTATGATTTCATCATAAATATGCTATGCAATGTCCCTTCAGGGTCATAGTTCAGTTCCCAACTCTGTTCTGCAGCCCTGATTGATCAGTAGCAGCTTGATTACAAAATATTTTTGTCATTCACATTGACCTGGTATTTGAGTTATATTGGATTTGTATTGGATTTAAAGAGACACACAACAGTTTGAGGAAGAAAATACTTGGCAGTTCCTCCACCCATTTTAGCTTGGAAGTGAGGTAGGGGTGACAGGGGTGACTAAGAGTCCTAGGTCTCCCTCCAACAGCCCAGAGACCAGAGCTCCAAGAGCCTGGAGAGTAAGTTCTCCGGGAATACATCTAAGAGAATCATCATGACTCAGATGTAGGAGACTGTGGAGAAGAAAGCAGAACACTCTACTCTGGGAATATAGCTATCGTCTTTTGTTGATAACCACATTATAGGTAAAAGGGGACTCTACACAATTTTTCCCTTGACAGACAGCTAGATTTGATATTTCAGCAATTACCT